>NW_016911303.1:374494-558080 GCF_001483705.2 Eufriesea mexicana | reverse complement strand
GCCGCGACCACTACCGCCAGGCTCCCCAGAGTCAAGCAGAACACAACAGTGGAGTGGAGAACGTAAAATTCCATAGAATCGCTGTGCGTATCAAATAAATCTGTGCCACGCAGGCCTATCCCTAACGAACGGAACATAAGCAAACATAGCGTTGCTCCAACTAACGTGCCGAGACCGCGATTGCTGCTAGCCCCAGAGCCAAGCAGGACATACTAGGGCAAAGCAAGGTGCAGAAATCAACCGATAAGCAGTGTATAACACAAAAGTTTAAGCTAGCCTAACCAAACATAGAATAACCCAGCCCAACCGAACGTAACCTGACACAACATCACGTGGCGAGGTCATCATTGCTGGCCTTCCCAAGCCCGAGCTGCATATATTGAAGCACTGGAAGGCGCAGAAATCCAACTAATGGCAGACTATAGCAATAAAGTCAAAGCGACCCTCACCCAACCTAACAATCCGTAACATAACCGAAAGTAAGGTAACTCAACCTAATATGCCGCGAACACTATTGCTTGTCTCCCAGAGCCACGCAGAGCACACTAGTGGGCAGTAGAACATAGAAATCAATAGAATGGCAGTGTATATAAGAAGAGTCAAACATACCAAGACCTATCCCACACCAACAGGTCATAGCCAAGCGTAGCCTAACACAACCCAACGTGCCGAGACCGCCATTGCTGTCCACCGCCAAGGCGAGCAGTAAATACTGAAGCACAGTAGAGTCCTGAAGTCCACCGAATTGCAGTGTACAGCGAGAAAGCTAAAGCTATCCTGATCAAGCTTAGCCTAACCCAACCTAACCGAACGTAACCCGACCAAGCATAGCGAGCCGAGATCACTATTGCTGGCCTTCCCAGAGCCAAGCTGAAGGTATTAGAGCACTGCAGGGCGCAGGAATCCACATTGTAGCTGAATATTGCACTAAAGTCAAGGCAATCCTCTCCTAACATAGGCAACCGTGACATAACCAAGCGTAAACGTGCTGAACGTAACGTGCCGCGAGCACCATTGCTGGCCTCCTCAGAGCCAGGCAGAACACTTTAGCGGAGAGTAGACCGCAGAGATCCACGGAAACGTAGTGTACATCAGAACAGTCTAAGCTACCCAAACCTATCCCGCACAAGACGGAACACAGCCAAACATTGCGTAACACAACGTAACGTGCCGAGACTGCCAATGCTGCCCACCCAGACACAAGCAGGTCATACTGGAGCACTGTGGAGCCCAGAAATCCACCTAACGGCAGCGTGCAGGACAAGAGTTTACGCTATCGTTTCCAAACTTAGCGTAAACCAAGCAAACCGAACGTGACCTCACTCAACTTAACATGCCCAGACCGCAATTTCTGTCCTTCCCAGAGCCGAGCCGGAAACATTACAGCACTGTAGTACTCAGAAGTCCTCCTCATCGGAGACTACAGCAGGAAGGTCAAAGCTACCCTCTTCAAACCTGACCAACCTTAACATAACCAAACGATACGCAACTCAACATAACTTGCCGCGACCACAATTGCTGGTCTCCCCAGATTCAAGCGGAACACGCTAGTGAAGGGTAGATTGCTGAAATGCATATAATCACTGTGTATATCGGAAAAGTGAAAGCTACACGAGCCTAACCCAAACAAACAGAACATAAGCACAGATAGCCTGCCTCAACTTCATGTGCCGAGACCGCTATTGCTGCCCTCCTCAGGGCCAAGCAGGACATACTAGGGCAATGTAGAGCGCAGAAATCCGCCGAACAGCACTGTACTGCATAAAAGTTAAAGCTACCCCGACCAAACTTTGCCCAACCCAACATAACTGAACGTAACCGGAGTCAGCAAAACGTGCCGAGATCACTATTGCTGGCCTTCACAGGGCCAAGCTGGACATATAAGAGCACAGTAGAGCGCAAAAGTCGGCCGAGTAACAGTGTACAGCACAAAAGTCAAAGCAATTTTCTCCTAACTCAACCAATCGTGACATACACAAACATAACATAAGATAACTTAACGTGCCGAGACCACCATTACAGCCCTCCCGAGAGTCGAGCAGGGTATAGTATAGCAATGTAGAACGCTGAAATCGTCCGAACAGCAGTGAATATAGCAAAAGTCAAATCCATCCTACCAAACCTAACATAACCTTACCTAACCAAATGTAACATAACTCAATCTAACCTGCCGGAAGCACTGCTCCTGGCGCCAACGGAGACAAGCAGAGCGTGATAGCGCACAGAAGAGCTCAGATGTCCATACAATAGCATTGCGAACCACAAATGTAAGAGCTATCGTAGCCTAACACAACGTAACCGAACATAGTCAAGCGTAATCTATCTTAACCAAACGTGCCGCGACCACTATTCCTGGCCTCCCGAGAGCCGATCGGAGTGTAACAGAGCAATGTTGAGTGCAGAAATTCACCGAATGGTATTGTATTGCACAAAAGTGAAAGATATCGAATCCAAACATGACGGTACGTTACCTAATCGAACGTAACATATCTCAACCAAACGTGCCGAGACCACTATTGCTAGCCTCCCCAGTGCCAAGAAGAATATGCAAGAGCACAGTAGAGTGCAGTGGTCCACCGCAATGCAGTGTATAGCACAAAAGCAGAAGAAATACTGGCCCAACGTGTCCTATCCTAATCTAACCGAACGTACCATAACTCAACATGAGGTGACGAGATTTGTATTGCTGGCTTCCCCAGAGGCAAGCGGAGCATATTACAGCAATGTAGAGTGCAGAAATACACCGTATGTGGGTGTATAGCACAAGAGTTAAGGATACCATATCCTAACCTAACCAAACGTTACATGACCATACGTGATCTGCATCAAACTAACGTGCCGAGGCCGCTACTGCTGGCCTCCCTAGAGCCAAGCAGGACATGCCAGAACACTGCAGAGCGCAGATATCCGCCGAACAACTGTTTACGGCACGTAAGTCGAAGCTGCCCAAACCTAACACAGACCAACAGGACCTTCCCGAACGTAGCCTAAATGAATCTAACGTGCCGAGAACGCAATTAATCAACTCTCCGCGGCCAAGCAGAGTGTAGCAGAGCACAGTAGAGCGTAGTAGCCCTCCGTATATCAGTGCATGCCACGAAAGTCAAATCCATCCAAACCTAACCCAAACAAACGTAACGTAGCCGTACGTAGCCTAACTCTATCTAACGGGCGAAGAATACTGTTACTGGAATCCCCAGAGTTAAGCAGGGTATGCTAGAACAGCGTGGGGCGTAGAAATCCACCGAAGAGCAGTGTACACCACGAAAATTAAATCTATCCTAACCTAACACAAACAAACTTAACGAAACTATACGCAGCCTAACACAGACTAACGTGCCGAGACCACCATTACTGGCCCCCGTGAGTACCAGAGTATGGTAGAGCCAAGTAAAGCGCAGAAGGCCACCAAGTAGCAATATATAGCACAAAAGTCAAAGCCATCCTAACCAATCGTAACCTACCCTAACCTAACCAAATGTAACCTAACCCAGGCAATCGTGCCACGGCCTCCATTGCTGGTCTCTCCAGAGTCCAGCAGAGTTTACTAGAGCAACGAAGGGCGCAGGAATCCACCGAATAGCAGTGTATAGCGCAACAGTGAGAGTCATGCTATCACAGCCTGACCAAGCGTAACATAACCAGACGAGCATAACCCAACCTAACGTCCCTACACCACTATATCTAACCTCTCGAGGGCAAAATAGGGCACTCTAGAGCACTGTAGAACGCAGATATCCGCCGAATAGCAGTCTATAGCACAAAAGTTGAAGCCATCCTTTCCTAACCTAACAAATCGTAACGACACCAAGCGTAACATAACGCAAAGTAACGTACCGCGACCACAATTGCTCGTCTCCACACATTCGAGCATAGTATTGTAGTGTACAATAGGGCGCCGAATTCCACCGAATAGCAGTGTACAACAGGAAAGTCATAGCTGTCCAAACCTAACCCAAACCAACATAACCTAACCTTTCGTAGCATAACACAACCTAACGTGCCGAGACTGTTATTGCTGGCACCCCCAGAGACAAGCAGAGCATAATCGTGGTGAGCAAACTTTTCTGCACGAAGAAGGCGGAAAGATTCTATTGGCGTGCTATAGCCGTTGCATTGCAATGTAATCTGTCTGGAAAGTTCACTTTTATTCACATTTTCGAATAAAATTCGACTGTACTTCGACTAACACCATCAACTGTGTCCTAGTATACTCTGCTCCGCTCTCGGGAAGTCAGCACTACTGGTCTACGCACGTTAGGTTAAGTTACGTTACGTTAGGTTGGGCTCATTTCGTTTGGTTATGTTAGGCTCAGATAGCTATGACTTTTGTGCTGTACACTGCTATTCGGTGTATCTCTGCGCACCACTGTTCCCTAGTATGATCCGCTTAGCTTTGGGGAGACCAGGAATGGTGTCCTCGGCACGTTATGTTCAGTCCGGATACGTTCGTCTATGCTACGTTGGATATGTTAGGATAGGGTAGCTCTGAATTTTGTACTATACACTGCGATTCTATGAAATGCCGCCTTCTACTCTCCTCTAATATATTGTGCTTGCCTCTGGGAGTGCAGCAATGCAGGTCTTGTCGCGTAAGGTTGAGTTAGGCTACGTTTGGTTGGGTTACGTTTGTTTGAGTTAGGTATGGATATCCTTGACTTTTCTGCTGTACACTGCCATTCTATGTACTTTTGCGCCCTACTCTCCTCTAATACGTTCGGCTCTGCTCCGGGGGGGCCAGCAAAAGTGGTCGCAGCACGTTAGGTTCAGTTAGGTTGCTTTTGGATACGTTACGATTTGTTGCGTTAGGATAGCCTAACTGTGACTTTTGTGCCATGCGCTGCGATTCTATGCGCTTCTTCGATCTACCCTCCTCTCATGCCTTCCGCTTGGCCCTGTGGAGGCCAGCAACAGTGGTCTAGGCACGTCGAGATTGGCCGTGTTACGTACGGTAATGCGACGGCTGGCTGCATTAGGAGAGGATAGCTTCGTCGTTTGCACTGGACACCGTTATTCGCTGGTTCTATGCCTTCTGCTGTGCTCTAATATGTGCTGCTTGGCTCTAAGGATGCCAACAATTGCGGTCTCGGCGCGATAGGTTGAGTTACGTTACGCTTGGCTACGTTACGCTTCGATAGGTTAGGACAGGATATCTTCGACTTTTGAGTTATACACTGCAATGCGGTGTATTTCTGCGCCCTGTCGTGCTCTCGTACATACGTGCAGGACCTGGGGAGCCGAGCAATAGTGTCAATGGCACGTTAGGCTGAGTTATGTTACGTTAGGTTAGGTTATGTTGTGTCAGGTTATGCTAGGATATCTTCGACTTTTGAGCTATACACTGTAATGCAGTGGATTTCTGCGCTCTACTGTGCCCTCGCACATTCTGCCTGGCTCTGGGGCGGCGAGCAATGGTAACCTCGGCACGTTAGGCGGAGCTAGGTTACTTGCGTTTATGTTACGTTTGGTCAGGCTTAGATAGGGTTGCTTGGACCTTTGTGCATTACACTGCGTTTCTAACGATTGCTGCACTCTAATCTCTAGTAATGTTTTCTACTTTGCTCTTGAGAGGGCAGCAATACAGGTCACGTCCAGTTAGGCTGAGTTAGGTTACGTTCGGTTACGTTAAGTATTGCTAGGTTAGGATTGGTCAGGTTTGCCATTTGAGCTGTACACTGCTACTCGGTGGACTTCTGCGCTCTACTGTGGTCTAATATGCTCTGTGTGGCGCTGTTGCTGCTAGCAATGGTTGTCTGGGCAACGTTAATGTGAGTTATGCTACGTTTGTTACGTTTCGGTTTTGTCAGGTTAGGTTCGGATATCCTTGAGATTTGTGCTTTGCATTTCAGTGCGGCGGAGTAATGCGCCCTCGTGCGCCCTAGTATATTCAGCTTCGCTCTGTGGAGGTCAGCAATTGTTGTCTAGGCACGTCAGGTTGGGTTAGGGTAAGTTTCACTGTGCTATGTTTGGTTAGGTTAGGCAAGGATAGCAATGACTTTTGTGTTGTTCACTGCTAGCCTGTGGATTTCTGCGCTCTACTGTTGCCTAATATTCCCTGCTTCGCTCTGGTATCTCCAGAAATTTTGGCCGCGTCGCGTTCGTTTTGGTTAGTCCACGCATGGTTAGGTTAGGTTCGTTTGGGTTTCATCATACTTGACTTTCGTGCCATACACTGCCATTGTGTGGACCACTGGGATCTACTCTCCCCTAATATGTTCGGCTTGGCCATGGGGGCGACAGCAATAGTTATGTCGGCAAGAGCAGGGCGCTGAAATCAGCCGCACTGGAGTGCAAAGGACAAAAGTCAGACAAAACCTAACCTAACCTGACATAGCCTAACCTAGCCAAGCGAAGCCTATCTCAACCTAACGTGTTGAGGCCACAATTGCTGGCATCCACAGCGCCAAGCAGATCATATTAGAGAAAAGTAAAGCGCAAGCATCCACCGAATTGCTGTGTATACCTCAGAAGTCAAAGCTATACTATCCAAACCTAACAAAACCTTACCTAGCCAAACGTAATCTAACTCAAACAAACGTGCCTCGACAACTGTTGCTGGCCTCCACGGAGAGAAGTGGAAGCTAGTAGAGCAACGCCACTCGCAGATACCGAACGGATAGCAGTGTATAGCACAAAAGACGCAGCCACCCCGTCCAAAATTAATCTAACCTAACCTAACCGAACGTAAGATATCTCAACCAAAGGTGCAACGACAGTTATTGCTGACCTCGCCAGAGACAAGTAGGTGATAGTAGAGTCATGCAGTGAACAGATATCGAAAGAAGAGCAGTGAACAGCACGAAAGTCAAAGCTTTCCTGAAGAAACATTTCCTAACCTCGACGAGCGAAGCGTAATATATCTCAACCTAGCGTGCCGAGGCCAGCATGGCTGATCTCTTCAGAGCCAGGCAGAACATATTGGAACTCAGTAGAACGCAGATACCCACCGAACAGCAGTGTATAGCACAAAAGTCAAAGCTATTCTCTCCAAACCTAACCAATCCTATCGTTGCCGAACGTAACACAAGCCATCGTAACATGACCACCTACCACCTTTGCTGGCCTCACTACGGTCAATTTTAGAGGGGGTGGAGCGCAGGAATTCGTAGAATCGCAGCGTATACCAGAAATATCGTAGCTTTCCAAACACAGCCCAAACAAACGTAAAATAACCGAACGAAGCATAGCTCAAAATAACACGCCGCGGCCACTATTGCTGGACACCTCAGGGCCAAGCAGAACATAGTATAGCACAGTAGCGCGCAGAAATCCACAGAAACTCTGTGTATAGCTGAAAAGTCTAAGTTATCCCAACCAAGCATGACCAAAGCTATCATAGTCAACCGTGACGTAACTCAACCTATGCAGGCGCGACCACTTTTCCTGGCGTCGCCAGACACGATCAGGGTGAGATAACGCACAGTAGTGCGCAGAAGTCTGTAAAATGGCAGTGTGTAGCACAAAAGTCAAAGCTATCCTAACCTAATGCGGTGAAACCTAACCGAACCAAATGTATTCTAACTGAACCTAACGTGCCGCGATTACTATTCCTAGCCTCCAGAGAGGAGGGCAGAGTATAGTAGAGCGATGTAGAGCGCAGGAATCCACCGAAGGGCAGTGTATAGCACAAAAGTCAAGGCTATCCTGTCCTAACCTAACCAAACGTAACGTTGACCAAGCGCAACATGACTCAGAATCACGTACCGAGGGCACTGCTGCGGCCATCCCCATAACCAAGCAGAATATACTAGAGCACAGTAGGGCGCAGAAATCCACCGAATAGCAGTGTATAACGCAAACGTCATAGCCATCCAAACCGAACTCTACATACCCTAGCAAAACGAAACGTAACGTAACTCAAACAAACGTGAAGTGACCACTATTGCTGGGATCCCCAGGGTCAAGCAGAACGTACTAGAGGGGGTGAAGCGCAAGAATCCATAGAATCGCGTTGAATGGCAGAAATGTCATCGCTACACACACCTAGCCCAAACCAACATAACATAAGCAAAAGAAACATAACTAAACGTACCGTGCCATGACCACCATTCCTGGTCCCGTCAGGGCCAAGAAGAATATTTTATAGCACAGTTGAGCTTAGAAATTCACGGAATAACGGCGTTCACCGCGAACGTCAAAGCTATCCACACCAAACCCAAACAAACGTAGCCACCTCAAACGAATCCTAACTAAACCTAACGTGCCGAGAACGCAATTACTGGCCTCCACTGAGTTGAGCAGAGTATAGTAGAGCTATGTATATCGTAGAAATCCACGGAAAGCAGTGTGTAGTACGCAAGGTATCTGTACCCTATTCTAACCTATACAGACGCAATATAGGCAAACGTAAGCCAACTAAACCTAACCTGCCGGGACCACCGTTTCTGGCAGCCCCAGATCCACGTAAAACACATTACAGCACGTCGGAGAGAAGAAATCCACAGAGCAGCTGTGTATTATACAAAAGTCTGTTCTATCCTGTCCTAACCTAACCAAACGTAACATGACCAAACGTCACCTGACCCAACATAACGTGCCGGGACCACAATTACCGACCTCCGCAGGGACAAGCACATTATACTAGATCACAGTATAGTGCGGAAGTCGCCCTCATTGCAGTGTATAGCACAAATGTCGGAGATGCCCTGACCAAACCTAATACAGCCTGCCTGACCAAACGCAATATAACGCAACCAAACGTGCCGCGAACATTACTGCCGCCGTAACCAGAGACAAGCCGTATTTGATAGAGCACTGCGGATCAAAGAAGTCCAGACAAGATCAGTGTTGAGCACACATGTCTAAGCTACCCTAACCAAACGCAACGTAACCGAACCTAACCAAACGTAATCTAACTCAACATAATGTGCAGCCACCGCAACTGCTTGTCTCCCTAGAGCCAAGCAGAATATACTAGAAAACAGTTGAGCGCAGTAATTTACCGCATTGCTGCGTTTATCAAAAACGTCAGAGATATGCTAACCTAGCCTCTCCAAGCCTAACCTATCCGAACGTGCATATCTAAGCGTACCGTGCAGAGAATAATCTTGCTGGCCCCCTGAGAGTCCAACAGAGTATAGTAAAGCAATGGAGAGCGCACGAATCGACCACATAAAAGTGTATAGCACAAAAGTCAGAGCTATCCTATCCTAACCCAAGCAAACGTAACCTAACCAAATGCAGCCTAACACAACCTAACTTGCCGAGACCATTACTGCTGGCATCCCAGCGCAAAGCAGACCATATCAGAGCACAGTGGAGCGCAGAAATCCAACGAATAGCAGTGTACAGCACAAAAGTCGACGCTACCCTGTCCAAACCTGACCAAACGTAACATAAACAAACGAAACCTAGCTCAACTTAGTGTGCCTTGACCATAGTTACTCACATCCCCAGAGCAAAGCCGAATATACTAGGGCACATTCGAGAGCAGCTGTCTACCGAATAGCGAGTGTATAGCACAAAAGTAAGATCTGTCCTCTCCTAACCTAAGAAAACGTAACGTAACCAAACGAAGCATAACTCAATATAACGTGCCTAGACCACTATTTTAGGACACCCCAGGGACAAGCAGAATACAGTATTGCACAGTAGAGCGCAGAAACCAACCGAGTAGCGGTGTACAGCACAAAAGTCTATGCTATCCTCTCCTAACCTAACCAAACGTAGCGTAGCCAAACGTAAGCTTGCTCAGCCTAGTGTGCCGAGAGCAATACTACTTGGGTCCCGATAGCCAAGCAGAATATTCTAGAGCACAGTAGAGCGCAGGAAGCCGCCAAATAGCAATATACAGCACAAAGGTCAAAGATATCCTCACCCAACCTGCGCTAACGTAACCCGACAGAACGTAGCTTAACCCAGCACGAAGTGCAGACATTAGTGTTGCTGGCCTTGTCAGAGCCAAGCAGAGTACATTAGAGTAATGTAGAGCGCAGAAATCTACGGAAGAGCAGTGTATGCCACGAAAGTCAAAGCTATCCTATCCAAACCTAACCGAACGTACCATAACCATACGCAACATAACTCAGCCTAACGTGCCGAGAACACTACAGATGGCCTCCGTATAGCCCTGCCGAATATACTAGACTCAGAAGAAAGCAAGAATCCAGCCTATAGCAGTGTACAGCACAAAAGACAAAGCCACTCTGACCAAACCTATCCTAACCTGATCAAAGCAAACGTAATGTAACTAAACCATAGGTGCCACGAACATTATTGCTGCCCTCCTCAGAGACAAGCAGAACGTATTCGTGCACATTACAGCGCAGAAGTCCACCGAATAATGGTGTTTAGCACAAAAGGTGGATCTGCCATTACCTAACATATCCAGTCGTAACATAACCGAAGGCAACATAACTCAAAGTAACATGCCGAGACCGCACCTACTGGCCTCCCTACAGCCGAACAGAGTATAGTGGAGCAGTGCAGAGCGCAGAAATCCGCCGAATAGCAGTGTATAGCACAAAAGTCTGAGCTATCCTATCCTAACCTAAACAAACGTAGCAGAACCAAACGCAGCATAACTCAGACTAACGTGCCGAGACCAATACAGTTGGCCTCCCCATAAAGAAGCAGGATATCCCAGTACACAGTAGAGCGCAGGGATCCACCGAATAGCAGTGTATTGCACAAAAGTCAAAACCGTCCTAACCGACATAACCTTACCTAACCTAGTCAAGCGCAACATATCCCAACCAAACCTGCCAGTACCGCTGTTTCTGGCCACCCCAGAGACAGGCAGATACTAGTAGAGCGATACACTGCGCAGACATCGACCGAAGAGCAGTCTATAGCACACAGACGATACAGTAATGGCCAAACCTATCAGAACCTAGCTAAGCCACGCGTATCCTATCTCAACGTTGCGTGCCGAAGCCACAGAACATACTAGAGCACAGTAAGGCGCAGAAATTCAACGTACAGCATTGTATAGCGTAAAGGTCAATGCCATCGTAATTAAACCTTACCCAAACTATCCCAACAACACGTAACCTAACTCAACCAATCATGTCATGACCACTATTGCTGGCCACCTCAGATTCGAGGAGAGTACCATAGAGCAATGTAGAGCGTAGACATCCAACGAAAGGCGGAGTCTATCACAAAAATCAAAGATACTCGGCTGCTATGAAGAGTATAGCAGAGCAATGAAGAACGCTGAAGTTGCCCGAATGGCAGCCTATAGCATGAAAGTCTAGAATATCCTAACCATACCTAACCCAAACCAAACCTAACCACACGCAACATAACTCAACCTAACGTGCCGAGAGCACAGTTTCTGGCGTCCCCGGTGCTAAGCAGATTGTGGTAGCGCGCAGTACAGCGCAGAAGTCTATAGAATAGCAGTGTGCATCACAAAATTCGAAGCAACCCTAACCTAACGCAGCGGAAAATAGCCTAACCTAGCGTATTCTAGCACAAGCTAACGTGCCGCGGTTAGCACTGCTGGCCTCCCGAGATTCGAGCAGAATGTGGTGGACCAATGTAGAGCGCAGAAATGCACCGAAATGCAGTGTATAGCACAAAAGTCAAAGATATACCAACTAAGCCCAACCAAACCCAGCCGGACCGAACGCAACGTAACTCCACCTAACTTGCCGCGACCGCTATTCCTGGCGTCCCCAGGCGCAAGCAGAGTGTTGTATCGCATAGTACTGCGCAGAGATCCAAAGAATCGCCGTGTATGGCAGAAAAATCAAAGTAATCAAACATCACCCATGCTAACATATGCTATCCAAACGTAACATAACTCAGCCTAGCACGCCGCAGCCACTATTTCTCGCCTCCGCAGTTCTAATCAGAGCATATTAGAGCACAGTTGGCCGGAGAAACACACCGAAATATAGTATGTAGCACAAAGGTCAAATGTACCCCGACCTAACCTAACCAAACGTAACAAAATCGAACGCAAGGAAACTCAACATAACGTGCCGCCACCACCATTGCTGGCTTCCCCAGGTTCTAGCAGATTGGATCAGAGCACACTGGAGCGTAGGCATCCGCCGAATAACCGTGTATAGCACGAAAGTCAAAGCTTCCCTAGCGAAACGTACGCTAACTTAACCTAACCAAACGTAACCTAACTAAACCTAACGTGCCGACTACAATTTCTAGACTCCCCAGAGCCAAGCAGAACATACTAGAGGGAAGTAGATCGAAGAAATCAGCGAATACCAGTGTATAAGGCAAGAGCCGGTTCCATCCGAACCGTATTCAGCCTAATCAAACGTAAGCAAAAGTAACCAAACTCCGACAAACGCGCGGCAACCACTACTGCTGGCCTTCCGAGAGTCGGTCAGAGTATAGTAGAGCAACGTAAAGCACAGGAATCCACCGTATATCCGTGTACAGCACAGAAGTCGATGTTATTCTGTGCTAACCTAACCAACCTCATCATAACCAAACGTAACCTAACTTAACCCAGAGCGCATAGACCACTATTGCTGACCTCCTTAGATTCGGGAAGATTATAGTAGAGCACAGTAGAGCGCGGAGTTCTAACGAATATGAGTGCACAATACGAAAGACAAACCTATCTTAACATAACCCAAATCCTCGTAACATAACCAAACGTAGCCTAACTGAACCTAGCGTGCCGACCACAATTTCTAGACTCCCCAGAGCCAAGCAGAATATACTCGAGTACAGCCGAGCGCAGTAATCCACCGCACTGCAGTGTATAGCGCAAGAGAGAATAATACCCTGACCCGACCTGTCCGAAACGCACCCAACCGAAAGCAGCCTAACACAACATAAGGTGTCGAGGCCGGTATTGCTGTCCTCCTCAGAGCCAAGGAGAGCATATTAGAGCAACGAAGTGCTCAGAGACCCACCGAATGGCAGTGTATGGCACACAAGTCATTGCTACCTTATAGTAACCTAACCAAACGTAACATAACCATACGTAAACTATATAAACCGATCGTGCCGAGACAACTATTACTGGCCACCACAGAGTCGAGCAGTGTGCAGTTGAGCAACGTAGAGCGTAGATGTCCGTCGAAGAGCGGCATGTAGCACAAAAGTCGATGCTATACTCTCCAAACCTCACCAATCGTGACATATCCAAACGTAGTCTAATACAACCTGTCGTGCAACGACCACTTTTGCTGGCCTCCCAGAACCGAGAAGAGTATAGTAAACCACAGTAGAACGGGAAAGCCACCAAATAGTAATGTATACCACAAAGGTCAAAGATACCCTGCCATATCCAGGCCTAACCTGACCAAACCCAACTTATATCAACTGAACCTATCGTGCCGCGAACACTATTGCTGACTTCCCCGAAGATGAGCTGAATATGACAGTGCACATTAGAGCTCAAAAGTCCATAGAAGGTCAGTGGTGAGCACATACGTCAAAACCATCCAAACCTAACAAGAGCTAACGTAGCCTAACCAAACGTATCCTATCACAAACTAACGTGCCGAGACAAATACTGCTGGCCTCTCTACCGCCAAGCTGGGCATTTAAGAGGATAGTAGAGTGCAGATGTGCATAGTGTGGCAATGTATAGCACGAAAGACAAATATCTCCTAACCTAACGCAAAAAACATAAGCTAGCCAAGCGTAACCTGAAGCATCCTAACCCGCCGCGGCCACTATTTCAAGCATTCCTAGATCATAGTAGGGAATATTAGATCCCAGCGGAGCGCAGAAAGCCACCAAACGGCAGTGTATAGCACAGAAGTCAAATATATCCGTACCTAACCTGACCTATCATAACCCAACCGAACGTAGAATAACCATACCTAAGTAGACGAGACCTCTATTTCTGGCCTCCCAGGAGCCGTTCAGATCATATTAGAGCACAGTAGAGTGCCGAGGTCCACCGAATAGCAGCGTGTAACACAAAAGTCTATGCCATCCTAACCAAACGTAACCTAACCTAACCGAACCCAACGCAACATTGCTCAAACTTTCGAGCCACGACCGCTATTGCTGGTCTCCCCATAGTCTAACAGAGTATATCATAGCATTGAAGAGCGCAGATAGCCACGGAATAGCAGAGTGTGGCACAAGAGACGAAGATATCGCGTCATAACCTGACCAAACGTATCAAAACCGAACGAACATAACTGAACCTAACGTGCGTACACCACTATTTCTGGCCTCCTCAGATCATAGCAGAACGTATTAGCGCACTGTAGAGCGCAGATTTCCATCGAATTGCAGTCTATAACACAAAAGTTAAAGCCATCGCATCCAAATCCAACAAATCGCAACGTAGCCGAACGTAACATAACAGAAGGAAACGTGCCGCGATCACTATTGCTGGCTTCCGTAGATTCGGGCAGCGTACAGTAGAGCAGAGTATATCGCAGAAAGCCACCAAGTAGCAATGTATAGCACAAAAGTCGAAGATATCGTAACGTAAACGGACCCAACCTAACCCAACCAAGCGTAGGGTGACTGAACCTAACAAGCCGAGACCTCTATTCCAGGCATCCGCAGATCAAAGCAGAGCTTATTAGAGGAGAGTAGAGCGCAGAAATCCATAGAATCGCAGTGCACAGCAGAAAAGTCAAAGTTATCCAGGCCTATCCCAGACTAACAAAACCTAACCTAACATAGCCAAACACAACGATACGTGCTGCAGCCACTGTTGCTGGCCTTCTGAGGCGCTAGCCGAGTTTAGTAGAGGAATATAGAGCGACCAAATCCACCGAATAGCCGTGTGTAGCACAGAAATCAAATCTATCCCATCCTAACATTTCCAAGCGTAATCTAACCAAACGAAACCGAACTTAACACAACGTGCCGTGCCCTCTTTCTCTGACCTCCCCAGAGCCAAGCAGAATGTACTGGAGCACAGTAGAGCCCAGAAAGCCTCCAAATAGCAGTTTATATCAAAAAAGTCAAAGGAATCCTAACCTAACCATACACAACCTTACCTAACCAAACTTAGAATAGCTAAGCCTAACGTGCCGAGACCTCCATTGCTGGCCGCCCCAGAGCCAGTCAGAACACATTAGAGAAAGGTAGAGCGAAGAAACCTCCGAATAACTGTGTATAACACAAAAGACACTGGCATCATAGCCAAACGTAGCCTCACCTATCCTAACCGAACGTAACCTATCTCAACATATCGTGCCACGACCGCTATTGCTGGTCTCCCCAGTGTCTAGCAGAGTATAGTATATCAACGAAGATAGCAGGAAATTACGGAATAGCTGTGTACGGCACAAAAGTCGAGGATACCCTTTCCTAACCTAACCAAACGTAGCATAACATAACCAAACGTAACCTAACATAACGCAACATAACTCAGACTAACGTGCCGAGACATATACTGCTGGCCGCCACATAGCGATGCAGAATATACTAGAGAACAGTAAAGCGCAGAAATCCACCGAATGGCAGTGTATAGCACATGAGTGCAAGGCATCCTAACGAAACTTAACCAAATCTGGCCTAACCAAAAGTGACATATCTCAGCCGAAATTGCCACGACCGCTATTCCTGGCCTCCACAAATTCAAGCGGACGCTAATATAGCAGTGCAGTGTGCAGATATCAGCCGAAGAGCAGTGTATAGCGCTAAAGACAAAGTTACCGTAACCAAACCAGTCCCAACATGGACAAAGCAACCGAAACCGAACTCAACATAGCGTGTCGTGACCACAATCGCTGGCCTCCCCAGATCCTAGTATAATATACTAGCGCACAGCCGAGCGCAGTAATTAATCGCATAGCAGTGTGTGGCATAAAAAACAAAGCAATCCAAGCCTATCCCAAACCATCATAACCAAACAATACGTAGCGTACCTCTAACTTATGTGCCGAGATCACAATTACTGGCTTCGCCAGTGTCGAACAGAGAGCAGTAGAGCAATGTAGAGTGTAGAAATCCGCCGAAGAGCGATGTATAGTACGAAAGTCATTGGTATTCTATCCTAACATTACCAATCGTAACATAAGCATACGTAACGTAACAGAACATAATGTGCCCCGAAAGCCATTGCTGGCTTCACGAGAGCTAAGCAGATTGCAGCAGAGCAATGTAGGACGCTCGAATTGTCCGAATAGCAGCGTACTGCAAAAATGCAGGGGATATCCTAACATAACCTGTCCTAACATGTCCTAAGCAAACGCAACCTATCCCAACCTAACGTATTTAGCCCAAAATTTCTGGCCTCCTCATCGCCAAGCAGGGCACATGAGAGCTGCGTAGAGGGCAGAAGTCTATAGAATGGCAGTGTATAGCACGAATGTCAAACATATCCAGACCAAACCTAGATAAACGTCTCCGAATCAAGCGTAGCCTAACACAACACAACGCGCCGCGTCAACCACTTCAAGCATTCCCAGAACAACGCAGGGAGCATTAGATCGCAGTAGAGCGCAGAAAACTACCGAATAGCAGTGTATAGCGCAAAACTGAAAGCTATCCGTTCCTAATCCAACAAAGCGTAAACAAACCGAACGCAGCCTATCTCAACGTAATGTGCCGAGACCACTACTACTGGCATCCACAGCGCCAATCAGAGCATATAAGAGAAGAGTGCAGCGCAGAAATCCACCGAATAGCAGCGTATAACAGAAAAGTTGAAGCCATCCAAACCCTACAAAGGCTACCATGACATAACGAAACGTAACCCATCCCAACCTAACGCACCGAGCTAACTATTGCCGGCAACCCCGATGCCATGCAGGGAATATTAGTGGAGAATAGAGCTCCAAGGTACATAGGATGGCAATGCATAGCACGAACGTAAAGATATCCCAAACTAACCCAAACATACATAACCTAACCAAACGTAACCCATCTGAACCTAACGCGCCGCGGCCACAATTTCTGGAATTCCCGGAGCATAGCAGGAAGCATTGTATCACAGTAGAGCGCAGAGTTCCACCGAATAGCCGTGCACAGCACAAAAGTCGAAGTTATCCGACCCTAATCTAACCAAACGCAACATAACTCAGACCAACGTGCCGAGACTAAGACTGCTGGACCCCCAGAGCCAAGCAGAAAGCACTACAGCACAGAAGTCAATAGGATATCCGTGAAGGGCACATATGTCAAAGCTATCCTAACCAAACCCATCCAAACCTAACCTACTCAAACGTAACCTGTCCCAAGATAACGCACCGTGACTTGTATTGCTGGCCTCCGCAGAGACGTGCAGGGCATAAAAGAGGAGAAGAGAGCGCAAAGATCTGTGGAATCGCAATACCGCTGGCATCCCCATAGCCAAGCTGAATACACTAGAGCACAGTGGAGCGCAGAGGTCTAACGTATAGCAGCGTCTACCACAAAAGTCAAAGCTATCCAATCCTAACACAAACAAACATAGCCTAGCCGAACGTAGAATAAATATATCTCTCGTGCAACGACCACCATTGCTGGCCACTCCAGAGACAAGCAGATGTTAGTACGGCACTGCAGATGGCAGATATAGATCAAATAACAGAATATAGCACAGAAGTCAAGGCCATCCAAACCAAACTTTACCTAAACTTACCTAGCCAATCGTGACCTATCACAACCAAACCTGCCGCGACCGCCATTGCTGGCCTGCACAAATTCAAACAGACGCTAATAGAGCAATGCAGTGCATAGATATCGGCCGAGAAGGAGTGTAGAGCTCAAAAGAAAAGGCTATCGTCACCAAACATATCCTAACGTAGCCAAGCCGGCCGTTACATAACACAACCGAGCGTGCCGAGGACACATTTTCTGGCCTCCCCAGAGCCAAGCAGGATATGCCAAAGCTCAGTGGAACACGGAAACCCTCCAAATGCCAGTGTATAACACAGAGGGCAAAGCAATCCTATCCTACCCTTACCAAACGCAACATAAGCAGCCGTAAGGTTATCCAAACCTACGTACCACGACCGCTACTGCTGGCCTCGCGACAGCTAAGAAGATTATAGCAGAGCAATGTGGAACGCTGAAATCGTCAGAAGGGTAGTGTACAGCACAAATGGCAAAGCTGTCTCAGCCAAACTTTACGAAACGTGACATAACAAAGCGTAAGGTAACCCAACCTAACGTGCCGAGAGCATTGTTCCTGGCGTCCACGGAGACAAGCAGTAAATATTAGAGGGGAGTAGGGCGCAGAAATCCATAGGATCGCTGTTCACAGCAGAAAAGTCAAAAACATCCACACCTAACCCAAATTAACATAACCTACCCTAGCGTAGGAAAGCACAACGTAACGTGCCGCGACCACTATTGCTGGCCTCTCCAGGGTCTTGCAGATTAGGGTAGAGCAGAGTGAACTGCAGGAACCCACCGAATAGCTGTCTATAGCGTGAAAGTCAAAGCTACCCTAGCCAATCCTAACCTAACCTAACCTGACCAAGCGTAACATAACTCAACCTAACTTGCCACGGCCACTATTGCTTGCATCCCGCCAGTCGAGCTGAGCATAGTAGAGCTATGTAGAACGCAGAAATCCACCAAATAACAGTGTACAGCACAAAAGTCAAAGCTACCCTTGCATGACATATACAAGTGTAATATAACGAAGCGCTACCTAACCTAGCCTAGCGTGACGAGCTCAATGTCGCTGGCCTCGACAGAGCCAAGCAGTATACACTAGAACACAGTAGAGCGCAGAGAGCCACTAAATAGCAGCGTATAGCACTAAAGTCAAAGGCATACTAACCTAGCTTGACCTAACCTAACCTAACCAAACACAGAATATCTAATCCTAGCGAGCCTAGACCTCTATTGCTGGCCTACACAGTGCAAAGCAGGACATCCTAGAACTCAGTAAAGCGCTGAAATCCACCGAACAACAGTGTATAACACAGAAGTCGAAGACACCCTAACAAAACGTTACCCTACCTGACATAACCAGACGTGACCTGGCCCTTCATACTGCGCCACGACCGCTATTGCTGGCCTCTCTGGAGTCGAGCATGGTATAGCAGATCTATGAAGAGCGCTGGAACCCACCGAACAGCAGAGTATAGCAAATAAGTCAAGGCCATCCTTTCCTAACCTAACAAAACGTGACATAGCCGAAAGTAACATAACACAAAATAACGTCCCGCGAACACTATTGCTGACATCCCCACATTCGAGTAGAGTATAGTACAGCAATGTAGAACGCAGTGTCCCACCGAAAAACCCTGGAAAACGCGAATGGCAAAGCTATCCAAACCCAACCCAAACTAGCGTAACCTAAGCAAACGTACTCTAACTGAGCCTAACGTGCCGCCACCACTCAGTGCGGCTCTCCACAGAGCCAAGCAGAACATATTAGAGGAGAGCAGGGCTCATAAATCCATAGGATCGCAGTGTACATCAGAAAAGTGAAGGATATTCAAACGTAACCCAAACTAACGTAACTTAACCTATTGCAGCAAGACTCAACGTAACGTACCGCGACCACAATTGCTGGCCTCCCCAGGGACTAGCAGATTAGAGTAGAGCACAGTGGAGGGCAGGAATCCACCGCACAACTGTGTATAGCTTGAGAGTCAAAGCTACACTAACCAAACAAAACCCAACCTGACCTAACCAAACGTAACCTAACTCAACCTAACCGCACGTAACATAACTCAGCCAAACGTGCCACGATCGCTACTGGTGGCCTGCCCAGAGACAAGCAGATGCTAGTTGTGCAGTGCAAGGCGCAGATATCTATCGAGTGGCGGTGTATAGCGCAAAGGCAAAGACATACATACAAAACTTAGCCAAACCAGATCTAACCAAACGTAACCTAACACAACAAATGTGCCAGGACCATCATTGGTGGCCACTCGACAGACAAGCAGAGGCTTGTAGGGCAATGCAGAGCGCAGATATCGACCGATTGGCAGTGTGTAGCACAGAAGTCACTGCTACCATAACAAAACCTAACCTAAGCTAGCCAGGCCAAACGTAACCTATCTCAAGCAAACGCGTCGAGACCACTATTGCTGGCATTCCCAGAGCCATGCGGAACATATTAGGCCACAGTGGAGCGCAGAAATCGACCGTATAGCAGTTTGTGGCACGAAAGATGATGCTACCCCATCCTAACCAGGCCAAGCGAAACGGAAACGAATGCAACATAACTCAGTCTGCCGTGCCAAGACCACTATTGCTCTCCTCGCCAGAGCCAAGTAGTACATATTAGAGGGGTGTAGAGCGCAGGAATCAATAGAATAGCAGTGCATAGCACAAGAGTCGAAGGTATCCTATCCTAAGATTGCCATACGGAGCACAACCGAACGTAGCATAACTCAACCTAACGTGCCGAGACCACTATGGCTGGCCTCCGCAGAGCAAAGCAGTAAACACTAGAGCACAGCTGTGCGCAGAGGGCCTCCAAATAGCAGTGTATAGCACACAAGTCAAAGATATCCGTACCTACCCTGGCAAATCCTATCCCAAACGAACGTAGAATAACTACACCTAAGGATGCGAGACGTATATCCCTTGCCTCCGAGAGCCCTGCAGATCGTAATATACCACATTAGAGTGCAGAGATCCACTGAAGAGCAGCGTGCAACACAAAAGTCAGTTCCATCCTAGCCAAACCTAAGCTAACCTAACCTAACCGAACGTAACCAGACTCAACCTATCGGGCTGGGTCATGTTACGCTTGGTTGTGTTACGCTTGGTTATGTGAGGCCAGGGTAGCTTTGACTTTTCTGCGGTGCACTGCTATTCGGTGGAATTCTGCGCCCTACTGTGGCCTAGTTTTCCCTGCTTTGCTCTGGGTATTCCGGAAATAGTGGCCGCGGCGCCTTAGGATGAGATAAGTTACGTTTGGTTAGGTTAGGTTTACTTGAGTTAGTTTGAGATACCTCTGACTTTCGTGATATGCAATGACACTCTATGTACGTCAGTGTTCTCGGCACGTTAGGCTGAGTTGTGTCACGATTGGTTAGGTTAGTGGAGGGTTGCTTCGACTCTTGTGCTGTACACTGCAATTCGATGGACTCCTGCGCCCTACTGTGCCCTAATATTCCCTGCTTCGCTCTGGGGCTAGCAGAAATAATGGCCGCGGCTCGTTACGTTGTGTTAGGCTACGATTGGTTTTGTTAGGTTTGATTCTGTTAGGTTGGGATGCCCTTGACTTTCGTACCATACACTGCCGTCCTAAGGATCTCTGCGTTCTACTCTCCTCTAATTTTCCCAGAATGGAAATGGGGATACCAGCAATAGTGGGCTAGGCATCTTTGGTTGGGTTTGGTTGCGATTGTCTTGGTTACGTTAGGTCAGGTTTGGTAGGATATATTTTACTTTTCAGCATTACACTACTGTGCGGCGTATTCCTGCAGTCTACTGCGCTCTAGAATACGCTGCCTGGCTCTGGGGAGATCAGCAGCAGCGGTCTCGGCGCGATAGGTTTTTGCAAGTTACGTTCCTTTGTGCTATGTTTAGCTAGGTTAGAACAGGGTAGCCTTGACTTTTGTGTTGTACGCTGCTATTCGGCGGACTTCTATTCTCTGCTGTGCGCTTTCACAATCTGGTTGTCTCCGTGGACGCCAAGAACAGTGCTCCCGGCACGTTAGGTTTAGTTACGCCGCGTTTGGGTAGGTTAGCCTTGGTTAGATTTGCTTAAGACGTCTTTAGCCTCTGTGCTATACACTGCTGTTTGGACGTCTTCAGCGCTCTACATTGCTCTGCTCTACTCTGCTTAGCTCTCGTGAGGCCAGCAATAACGTTCGTGACACGTCACGTTGGGTTACGTTACGACTGCTGATGCTACGTATAGTTAGTTCAAGATAGGATAGCCTCAACTTTTAAGCTGTACACAGCTCTTCGATGGATCTCTGCGCTCTACTGTGCTCTAATATGTTCTGCTCGTCTCTGACGAGGCCAGTAATAGTGTTCGTGGCACGTTTGGTTGAGTAATGTTACGTGTGGTTAAGTTAGGATATGGTAACTTTGACTTTTGTGCTATACATTATGTGATATTGGGAGGATTTTTAAGCTCTGCATTGCTCTACTATGCCCTGCTCAAACCTGGCGAGACCTGCGATAGAGGTCCCGGGTCGATAGGCTTAGTTATTCTAAGTTTGGTTATGTCAGGTTGGGTCAGGTTCGTTTAGGAAGATTTTGCCCTTTGTGCCATACACTGCTGTTTGGTGGCTTTCTGCGCTCTACTGTGACCCAGTATATCCTGCTCCTCTCTGTAGAGACCAGCAATAGTGGCCTCGGCACGTTAGATTGAGTCAGGTTGCGTTTGGATATGTTACGCTTGGTTACGTTAGGACAGGGTAGCTTTGCCTTTTTTACTATACACTGCAATTGGGTGGATTTCTGCGCCCTACATTGCCTCGCTCTACCCCGCTCGACCCTCGTGAGAGCAGTAGTAGTGGTCGGCGCATGTTAGGTTGAGTTTTAATGCCCTCAACTATGTTAGATGGCGTTGTGATAGGTTATGGTGACTTTGACTTTTGTGCAACTCACTGCTATTCTATGGACCTCATCACTCTTCTTTATGCTATCACACCCTGCTTGTCTGTGAGTACGCAAGGAATAGTGCTCTCGACTCGTTAGGTTGTGTTATATTACGTTGGTTACGTTAGGTTTGGCTGGGTTTGGGCAAGTTAGCTTTGACTTTTGTGCCACACGCGGCAATGCGGTGTATTACTGCGCTCTGCTGTGATCCAGTATATTCTGCTTCGCTATGTGGAGGCCGGCTATAATGCTCTCGGCACGTTCGGCTGAGGTACGTTGCCTACGGTTATGTTACGTTTGCTTATGTTAGGCGATTGTTGCTTTGACTTTCGCTCTATGCACTGCTATTCGGTGGCTTTCTGCGCTCTGCTGTTATCTAATATTCTCTGCCATGCTCTATGGAGACCAGATATAGCGGCCGCGGCGCGTTACGCAGAGTTGGTCCTAGTTTGGTTATGATACGCTTGGTTAGGCCAGTATAGGATAACTTTGGCATTTGTAATATACACTGCGATTATGTGGATTTCTACCCTCCACTGTCCACTAGTGTGTCCCGCTTGACTCTGAGAAGGCCAGAAATAGTGGTCGCTGCACGTTAGTTTTATTTGGGTTACGTGTGGTTATGTTACGGTTGGTTGTGTTAGGTGGGGATAGCGTTGACTTTAGTACCATAGTCTGCTATTAGGTGGATTTCTGCTCCCTACAGTGCTTTAATATTTTCAGCTGGGTTCTGGAAAGGCCAGCAATGGTGTTCTCGGCACGTTATGTTTAGTCAGGTTATGTTCGGTTATGTTGGTTTAGGCTAAGTTATGTCAGGATTGATTTATCTTTTGTGCCGAACGCTACTCTTCGGTAGATTTCTGCCCTCTACCGTGCTCAAGTATGTTCTGGTTGGCTCTGGGGATGGCAACTATAGCGGTCTCGGCACGATAGGTCGAGATAGGCTATGTTTGGCTATGTTCTGTTGGTTTAGGTTCAGTATGGGTAGCATATACTTTTCCGATATACACTGCGATTCTGTGGATTTCTGCCTTCTACTCTCCTGTAATGTGTACCGCATGGCTCTGTGGCGGCCAGCCATAGTGTTCGCGTCACGTTAGTTTGAGTCAGGTTACGTTCGGAAATGTTACGATAGGTTTGGTTGGGAGAGGATAGATTTGACATCAGTGCTATAGTCACTATTAGATTGGTCAGTGCGGTCCACAGTGCTCTAGTATTTTCAGATTGTCTCTGGGAAGGCCACCAGCAGTGGCCTCGGAACGTTGTATTGAGTCAGGATACGTTCCGTTACGTTGGGTTAGGCTATGTTTGGATATGACAGCTTCAACTTTTGTGCTGTTCACTACTATTCGGCGGGTTACTGCATTCTACTGTGCCCTGGTATGTCCAGCTTGGTTCTGGGCAGGACAGCAATTGCTGTTTCGTTACGTTTGCTTGAGTTAGGCTATGTTTGGTTATATCCTGTTGGACTGGGTTAGGTTTGTGTAGCTTTCACTTTCCCGATATATATTGTGATTCAATGGATTTCTGCGCTCTACTCTCCACTAGTGTGCTCTGCTTGGCTCTGTGGAGGCCAGTAATAGTTGTCGCGGCACGATAGGTTGACTAATGTTACGTTTGGTTATGTTACGATTGGTTAGACTTGGAGAGTGCAGCTTCGACTTTAGTGCTATAGTCTGCTCTTTGGATAATCTCTGCGCCCTACTGTGCCCTAATATTTTCAGCTTGGCTCTGGGAAGGCTAGGAGTTGTGTCCTCGGCACGTTAGGTTTTGATAGAATATGTTGGTTATGTTCTGTTTGTTTGGGTATCTTTGACTTTTCTGACATACACTGCGACTCAATTTATTTCTGCGGCCTGATCTCCTCTAATGTGCTCTGCTTGGCCCTGGGGACGCCAGCAATATTGGTCGCGGCAAGTCAGGTTGAGCTTTGTCACGATTGGTTATGTTAGGGGACGATTGCGCCGACTGTAGTGCAATAGTCTGCTATTAGGTGGAAATCAGCGCCCCGCAGTGCTCTAATGTTGTTGGCTTTGCTCTGGGAAGGCCACCAATAGTGGCCTCGGCACGTTATGCTGAGACAGGTTCCGTTCGTGTAGGTTGAGTTATGCTAAGCTTGGTTAGGATAGCATTGACTTTTGTGCTGTACACAGCTTTTCGTTGCATTTCTGCGCTCTACTGCCATCTAGAATGTCCTGCTTGTCCCCGTGGAGGCCAGTAATAGTGGTGGCGGCACGTCAGGGTAAGTTAGGATACGTTCGATTATATTATGTCCTCTATGTTTGTATTGGATAGCTATGCCTTTAATGCTATAGTCAGCTATTAGGTGGATTCCTGCGCCCCACAGTGCTCTAATATTTTCATGTTGGCTCTCAGAGGCCAGCAATACTGGTCATGGCCTGTTATGCTGAGTGTGGTTAAGTCCGGTTAGATAGGGTTCGGCCAATTTCGGTTAGGATAGCTTTATCTTTTGCGCTGTTCGCTACTATTCGGTGGATTTCTGCTCTCTACCGTTCTCTAGTATGTCCTGCTTGGCTCTGGGGATGGCAACAATAGCGGTCTAGGCATGTTAGGTTGAGTCAGGCAATGTTTGGCTATGTTCCGTTGGTATGGATTAGGTCTCGGATATCTTCGACTTTTCTGGTACACACAACGATTCTATGGATATCTGCGTTGATATCTACGTTCTAGTCCGCACTAGAGTGTTCCGCTTGGCTCTGAGGAGGCCAGCAATAGCGGTCTCGGCACGTTAGGTTGATATATGCTGATCTTGGTTTTGCCCTGTTGCTTTGAGTTAGACGGGTAGCTGTGACTTTTCTGATATACACTGCGATTATAAGGGTTTCTGCCCTCCGCTCTCCAATAGTGTGTTCCGCTTGACTCTGGGAAGGGCAGAAAAAGTGTTCGCAGCTCGTTTGTTTTTGATATGTTACGTATGTTTACGTTACGGTTGGCTATGTTAGGAGAGGATAGCTTTGACTTCAATGCCATGGTCTGCTATCAGGTGGTATTCTGCTCCCTACAGTGCTTTAATATTTTCAGCTGGGCTCTGTGCTGGCTAGCAATGGTGTCCTCGGCATCTTATGTTGAGTCTGGTTACGTTCGATTACGTTAGTTTACGCTAAGTTTGGTCAAAATAGCTTAAGTGCTATAGCTATTCGTTGAATTTTTGCGCTCTACTGCCCTCTAGTATGTTCTGCTTGGCACTGTGCAGGCCAGTAATAGTGGTCGCGGCACGTCAGTGTAAGTTAGGATACGTTCGGTTATGTTGCGATTAATTATGTTAGGATAGTATAGCTAGGCTTTCGTGCTATAGCCTGCTATTATGTAGATTTCTGGGCCCTACGGTGCTCCAATGCCTCTAGCTTGGCTCTGGCAAGGCCAAGCATAGCGGTCTCGGGTCGTTACGATGGGTCACGTTACTCTCTGTTAGGTTGGGTCAGGTTGAGCTTGGTCGGGATAACTTCAACTTTTGTGCTGCACGCTGCTATTCGTTGGATTTCTGCGATATACTGTGCTCTAGCATGTCCTGATTGGCTCTAGGTGGTGGGCAGTAATAGCGTTCTCGGAAAATAAGGATGGGTTGCGCTATGCTTGGACATCTTGTGGTACTTTAGGTTAGGTTTGGCAGCTACCACTTTTCTGATATAATCTGCGATTCTATGGATTTCTGCGTTCCACTCTCCACCAATTTGTTCTGCTTGCCTCTGGGTAGGCCAGCGATAGTGGTCCCGGAAAGTTAGGCTGTGCTACGTTACGTTTGGTAATGTTACGATTGGTTGGGTTAGGAGAGAGTAGCTGCGACTTTAGTGATATAAACTGCTATTATGCAGATTTCTGCGCCCTACAGTGCTGTAATACTTTGGACTGGGCCCTGGGAAGGCCAGCAATAGCGGTCGAGAATAGATTTGGCTTCTGTGAAATACACTGCTATTCGGTGGAATACTGCGCTATAGCGTGCTCTAATATGATCTGCTTTGCACTCGGGAGGCCATCAGTAGTGGGCTTTTCACGTTAGGTTTAGTTACGTTACGTTTGGTTAGTTTACGATTGTTCCAGTTAGATTTGGGTAGCTTTGACTTTCTTGACACGGACTGTTATTTGCGGGATTTCTGTGCCATACTGTGGTCGACTATACTCTGCCAGACTCTGGGGAGGCCAGAAATAGTGGTCTTGGCACGTTCGGTTCAGTTAGGTTACGCTTGCTTGCATCACGTTCGGATAGGTTAGGAGAAGGTAGCTTTGACTATTGTGCTCTACACTGCTATTCGGAGGATTTCTGCGCTCTACTGTGATCTATTATTCTCTGCTATGCGCTGAGGAGGCCAGAAATAGTTGTCGCGGCGCGTTAGGTTGAGTTTGGTTACGTTTGGTTATGTTACGATTGGCTAGGTATGCAGAGGACAACTTTGACTTTAGTGATATAGCCTGCTATTAGGTGGATTACTGCTCCTACATTGCTTTAATATTCTCAGCTTGACTCTGGAAGGGCCGGCAATAGTGGTCCCAGCACGTTAGCTTGAATTAGGCTATGTTCGGCTATGTTCTGTTGGTTTGGGTTAGGCTTTGGTAGTTTCGACGTTTCTGATATACACTGAGGTTTAACGGATTTCTGCCTTCCATTCTCCACTAATATGTTGTGTTTAGCTCTGCTGAGACCAGCACTGGTGGCAGCGGCACGTTAGTTTGTGTTACGTTTCATTTGATCAATTTATTGTCGGTCCGGCTGGGAGCGGATATCGTTGACTTTAGTGTCATTGTCTGCAACTACGTTGATTCCTGCGCCCGACAGTGCTCTGATACTTTCGCGCTTGCTCTGGCAAGGCCAGCAAGAGTGTCCTCGGCAAGTTATGATGAGTCAGGCTAGGTTCGGTTAGGTTGGGTTGGTTTCCGTTTGGTGAAGGCAGTTACAACTTCTGTGCTGTACACTGCTTTCGACTGATCTCTGCACTCTACTGAGCTCTAGTATGTCCTGCTTGGCTCTGGCGACGCAAGTATTCGCGGTCTCGGCACGTTAGGTTGAGTTGTGCTATGTTTGGCTATGTTCCGTCACTTTGGGATAGGTTTGGGTAGCTTCGACTGTTCTGATGTGCACTGCGATTCTGTGTACTTCTGCCGTTTACTCCTAACTAATGTGTTCGGCTTGGCTCTGTGGAGGCCAGCAATAGTGCTCGCGTTATGATAGGTTGAGTTAGTTTTCGTATGGTTATGGTACGGTTTGTTAAGTTAGCAGAGGATAACTTTGACTTTAGTGCTAAAGCCCCCTATTAGGTGGGCTCCTGCGCCATGCAATGCTCTAATATTTTCAGCGTGGCTCTAGCAAGGCCAGCAATAGTTGTCTCCGCAGGTTACGATGGGTCGGGCTACGTTCTATTAGTTTCGGTTAGGCAATGTTTGGTTCGGATAACTTTAACTTTTGCACTTTGCACTGCTATTCGGTGGTTTTCTTCGCTTTACTGTGCTCTAGTATGACCTGCTTGGCCCTGGGGTAGGCAGCAATAGCGGTCGCTGCACGCTAGGGTGAGATAGGTTACGCTTGGTCATGTCACTATTGGTTACGTTACGAGCCGGTTGCTTTGACCTTATTTCCATAGTGTGCTATTAGATGGATTTCCGCGCCCGCAGAGCCCTTATGCTTTCAGGTTGGCCCTGAAAAGGCCCGAAATACTGGTCTCGGCACGATATGTTGGGTCAAGGTACGTTCGGTTATGTTGTTTTATGCCAAGCTTTGTAAGGATAGCTTTATCTCTTTGGCTGTACGTTGCTACTCGGCTGATTTCTGCTCCCTACTGTGCTCTAGTATGCCCGGCTTGGCTCTGTGGAGGGCAGCAATAGTGGCGTCGGCACGTTTGGTTCAGCTTTGATACGTTTGGTAGTGTTACGATTGGTTGCGTTAGGATATGGTACCTTTGACTTTTGTGCTACATACTGATTTTCGGTTGATTTCTGAGCTCTACTGTGCTCTAATATGCTCTGCTTTTCTCTGGGGTAGCCAGAAATTGTGGCCGTGGAAAGTTAGGTTGAGTTAGTTTACGTTTGGTTAGTTTATGCTAACATGGTAAGATCTGGATAACTTCGTTTTTTCTGCTATAAACTGCGATTATATGGGTTTCTGCGCCCTACCCTCCTCTAATATGTATTGCATGGCCCTCGTGAGGCCAGCAATAGTGGTCGCGTCACGCCACGATGAGCCATACTACGTTGGTTAAGTTAAGTTTGATCGGGTTAGGCTGGGATATCTTCCACGTTCGTGTTATGCATTGCCATTCTATGGACCTCAGAGCTCTATTCTCCAATAGCATGCCCCCCTTGGCAACGTGGAGGCCAGTAGCAGTGGTCTCGGCACGTTAGCATGAGAGAGGCTGCGTTCGGTTTGGTTACGTTTGGTACGGATATGAACGGATAGCTTTGACCATCGTGCTTTACACTGCTATTCGGTCGATATCTGTGCGCTGTATTGCTCTACTGGCATATACATGTCTCTGTGGAGTCCAGCAACGGTGGCCGTGGCACGCTTCTTTCAGTTAGGCTACGTTTGGTTTGGTTAGGTTTGGTTATGTTTGGTTTGGATGGCTTCGACTTTTGTGGTATACACTGCTATTCGCTGCATTTCTGCGCTCTGCTGTGCTCTAGTATATTCTCCTTTGCCATGGGGATGCCAGCAGTATTTGTCTCAGCACGTTAGTCTGCGTTCAGCTGCGTATGGCTATGTTACGTTTGATTATGTTAGGAGGAAGAAGCTCTGACTTTCGTGCTGTACACCGGTATTAAGTGGAATTCCTCGCTCTAGGTAGCTCTACAATACTCTGCTCGTCTCCGGGGTGGCCAGCAATAGTGGTCTCGGCCCGATAGTTTGAGACAGGTCACGTTTAGTTACGATACGTTAGCTTGGGTTTGGTTTGGAGAGATTTGACTTTCGTGGTTTACTCTGTTATTCGGTGGATTTCTACGCTCCACTGTGCTCTAGTACGTTCTGCTGGGCTCCGAAGGTGCCATGGATAGTGGTCTAGGCCCTGTAGGTTAAGTTATTTCGCGTTTGGTTATGTTACGTTTTGACAGGTTAGGATAGGACAGCTTAGACTTTTGTTCTATACACTGCGATTCGGTGAAATTCTGCGCTATACGTAGCTCTACTATGCTCTGCACGGCTCACGGGAGGCCAGAAATAGTGGTAGCGGCACGTTGGTTTGTGTTAGGTTACGTTCGTTTAGGGTAGGGTACGTTGTATTAGGTTAAGATAACTTTGACTGTTGCGCTACACACTGCTATTCTCCGGACTTCTGCACTCCTCTGTGCGCTATAGCACCACGTTTGTCTCTGTGGAAGTCAGGAATAGTGCTCGCGGCACGTTGGGATGAGTTATGCTACGGTTTGTTAGGATATGTTTGGCTTGGCTTTGTAAGGGTGGCTTTGACTTTTGTGCTGTACACCGTCATTCGGACGGTTACAGCTTTCCACATTGCTTTGCTATACTCCGCTCAGCTCTCGTGAGGCCAGCAATAGAGGTCGTGGATTGTCAGTATGGGCTACGTTACGTCTGCTTATGTTACGTTTTAATAGGTTGGGATGGCATAGCCTTTACTTTTGCATTGTTCGCTGCAACTCGGTGAATTTCTGCGCTCTACTGATCTCTAGTATATTCTGCTTTCCTCTGGGGAGGTCAATAATAGTGGCCTAGCCACGTTAGCTTATGCCAGGTTGCGTTTGGTTGCACTAATTAAGTTAAGTTTGATCGGGTTAGGCTGGGATATCTTCCACGTTCGTGTTATGCATTGCCATTCTATGGACCTCAGAGCTCTATTCTCCAATAGCATGCCCCCCTTGGCAACGTGGAGGCCAGTAGCAGTGGTCTCGGCACGTTAGCATGAGAGAGGCTGCGTTCGGTTTGGTTACGTTTGGTACGGATATGAACGGATAGCTTTGACCATCGTGCTTTACACTGCTATTCGGTCGATATCTGTGCGCTGTTACTAAGGTCCACTGTCCTCTAGTATGCTCTGGTTGGCCCTGGGGAAGCCACTAGTAGTAGTCGCTTCAGTTTAGGAAGAGTTAGGTTCTGTTTCGTTACGTTACGCTTGTTAGGTTAGGAAAGGATAGCTTCCACTTTTGTACCGTACACCACTATACGTTAAATTCCTGCGATTTTGTGTGCCTTAGTATGCCCTGCCTGGCTCTGGCGAGACCAGAAATAGTGGTTTCGGCACGATAGGTTGAGTTATGTTACGTAGTCTGCGTTCAGCTGCGTATGGCTATGTTACGTTTGATTATGTTAGGAGGAAGAAGCTCTGACTTTCGTGCTGTACACCGGTATTAAGTGGAATTCCTCGCTCTAGGTAGCTCTACAATACTCTGCTCGTCTCCGGGGTGGCCAGCAATTTTCTGCGCGCTGCTGTACTCCAGTGTATACTGCTCGGCTATGAGGATGCCAGCGGTATTGCTCGCTGCACGTTAGTTTCTGTTCTGTTGCGTTTGGGAATGTTACGTCTGACTAGGTTAGGACAGGATGGCTACGACATTTGTGCTATAAAATGCCATTCTGTACATTTCTACGCTCTACATTTCCCACTATGCTCTGCCTGACTCTCTGGAGACCAGCAATAGTAGTCGCCGCACGTTTGATTGTGTTAAATTACGTTTAGTTTGGTTGGGTTACGTTGTGTCAGGTAAGAGTCGCTTTGACTTTTGTACTGCACACTGCTATTCTTCGGACTACTGCGCCCTACTGTGCTCTAGTATATACTGCTCGACTCAGTGGAGGCGCGCAATGGTGGTTTCGGCACGTAAGGTTGAGTTATGCTACGTTTGGTTTGGTTATGTTGCTCTGGGTTGGGTTTGAATAGCTTCGTCTTTCGTGTTGTACACTGTTATACGGTGGAATTCTGCGCTCTGCTGAGCCCTACAATACTCTGCTCGAATCTGGGGAGGACAGCAATAGTGGTCGCGCCACGTCATTTTGTGTTGTGTTAGGTTTGGCTATGTTACGGTTTGCTGGGTTAGGAAGGGATGGCTTTAACTTTTGTGACATACACTGCTATTATGTGGACTTCTGCTCTCTACTGTGCTCTAGTATATTCTGCTTGCCTATGTGGAGGCCAGCAGTATAGGCCTCGGCACGTTAGTCTGAGTTAGGACGCACTTGGTTATGTCACTATTGGTTATGTTAGGGTAGCGTAGTTTGACTTTTGCGCTGCAAGCTTCTATTACGTGGATTCCTGCGCTCTGCTGTGTTCCAATATGTTCCACCTTGCGCTGGGGAGGTCAGTAATAGTGGAGTAGAAGAGTTAGTCTTCGTTAGGTTCGTTCGGTTATGTTCCGTTTGGTAAGTTTGGGATTGCATAACTGACCTTTGTGCTATCCACTGCCATTCGGATGATTCCTGCGATCTACTGTTCTGTAATATATTCTGCCTCGCTTTGGGGAGGTCAGCAACAGTGGTGTAGGAGCGATAGGTCCAGACAGGATACGGTTGGTTAGGTTATTTTTGCATGTGTTTTGTTTGGTTATCTTTGACGTTTCTGATATACTCTGCCATTCTATTGACCTCTGCTCTACACTCTCCTCCTATATCTCATGCTCGGGATGGGGAGGCCAGCAGTAGTGTTTAGGCACGTAAGGTTGTGTTAGGTTACGTTTCGTTATGCTATGTCTTGTTAGGTTTGGAAAGGATATGTTCGACATTTGTGTTATAAACTGCTATTCGGAGATTTCTGCGCCCTACTTTTCTCTAATCTGTTCTGCTTGTCTCTGGGGTGGCCAGCCATAGTGTCCTCTGCACGTTAGAATTAGTCATTCTAGGTTTGGGTATGTTAGGTTTGGTAGGGTTATGTTAGGATTTCTTAGACTTTTTCGATATACGCTGCTATTAGGAGGCCGTCTGGAATCTATTCCGCTCTTGTATATTGTGGGTGGCTCTGGGGAGGCCTGCAATAGTGGCAATGCCACGATAGGCTTTGTCAGGCTTCGTTTGGTAATGTTACGTTTGACTAAGCTTTGTCATTATAGCTTTGACTTTTGAGCTATGCACTGCTGTTCGTGCTATTTCAGCGTTCTACATTGTTCTGCTATACTCTGCTTAGTTCTCGTGGGGACAGCAATAGCGGCCGTGGCACGTCAGTTTGGGTTACGTTTCTTCCGCTTATTATACGTTTGGATAGGTTAGGACAGGATAGCTACGGCTTTCGTGTTGTACACCGCTGTTCGGAGGACTTCTTCGCTCTACATTGCTCTACTGTACTCTGATCGACCCTGGGGAGGCCAGTAATGGTGGTCTCTGCATGTTAGGCTGAGTTAGGCTACTCTCGGTGAGGTTGTGTTAGTTTGGGTTTGGCTTGGATTGCTTTGAGTTTAGTGGCATAGACTGCTTTCGTTGGACCCCTGCGCTCTTCTGTGCTGTAGCATTTTCTGCTCGCCTCTGGGGATGCAAGAAAGGGTGGTCTCGCAGCGTTAGGTTGAGTTAATCTGCGTTCGGCAATGTTACGTTTGGCTACGTTATTGTAGTGTAACTTCGACCATTATGTTATGCACTGCTATTCCATCGACTTCTGCGCTCCACTCTACTCTATTGTGTTCTGCTTGGCTCTGACGAGGGCAGCAATAGTGGCCTCGGCACGTTAGGAAGTGTTACGTTACGTTTGGTTTCGTTACGTTTGGTTAGGTTAGGAGAGGGTTGCTTTGACTTTTTTGCTATACACTGCTATACGTTGAATTTCTGCGCTCCAGTATGCTGTAGTATGTGCTGCTTGGTTCTGGGTATACTAGCAATTGTGGCATCGGCACGCTAGGTTGTGTTGGGTTACGCTATGTTTGGCTATGTTAGGATAGCTTTGGATAGGTTAGCTTTGACTCTTATGCTATACACTTCTGTTCGGTCGATATCTCTGCACTGCATTGCTCTACTGGAATCTGCTTGTCTCTGGGATGGCCAGCAACAGCGGCAATGGCAGGTTCGGCTGTGTTAGGTTACGCTTGGTTATGTTAGGGTACATTAAGTTTGGTTGGGGTGGCTTTGACGTTTGTGCTGTACACTGCCAGTCTATGTGCCTCTTCGCTCTACTCTCCTCTAATATGTTACGCTTGGCTTGGTTAGAATAGGATAACTATGACTTTTGCGCTATACACTGCAACTCGGTGGACTTCTGCCCTCTGCATTGCCCTGCTATACTCTGCTCGACTCTGGAGAGACCAACAATAGCTTTCGTGGCACGATAGGTTGTGTTACGTAGCGATTTGTTAGGTTATGTTCGGTTATGTTTGGTTAGGATGGTTTGCACTTTTGTGCTGTACACTGCTGTTCGTTGAATTTCTGCGATTTACTGTGCTCTAATATATTCTGCTTGGCTCTGTGGAGGCTAGCGGTAGGGGCCTCGGCACGTTAGGTTTAGTTAGAATACTTTTGCTTAGGTTAGGTCATGCCCGTATAGGTTAGGGTACCTTCGACCTTTGTGCTTAACACTTCCGTGCGGCCGTTTTCTGCGCCCCACTGTGCTCTAGTATATTCTGCCTTGCTCTACAGTTGTCAGAAGTAGTGGTCTTGGCAGGTAGGGTTGAGTCGTGTTACGTTTCGTTGTGTCACGCTTTGTTATGTGAGGCAAGGGTAGCTTTGACTTTTGCGCTGCCCACTGCTATTCGGTGGAATTCTGCCCTCTACTGTGACCCAGCTTAACATTCCTTGACCTGGGAATGCCAGAAACTGTGACCGCGGCGCGTTAGGATGTGATAGGTTACGTTTGGTTAAATTAGGTTTGTTTGTGTTATGTTGGGACACCTTTGACTTTCGTGATATGCAATGACATTCTATGGACGTCAGCGCTTTGTTCTCCTGTATTATACCGTGGTTGGCGACGGGGAGGCCAGCAATAGTTGTCTCGGCACGTTAGATCGAGGTGGAATACGTTTGCTCGGGTTATGTTAGCCATGCTATGGTTCGGATGGCTTCGACTTTTCAGCTGCACACTTTTATTCTATGGATTCCTTCGTCCGGTACACCTCTGTTATGCTCTGCTTGTCTCTGTGGAGGCCAGCAATACTGGTCGCGGCATGTTAGGTTTAGTTAGATTACGTTTGGTTATGTTAGATTACGTTAGGTTAGGTTTGGGTAGCTCAGACACATGTGCACAACACTGATATTATATGGACTTATGTACTCAACTGCGCTCTATCATGTTCTGCTAGTCTCTGGGGAAGCCAGCAATGGTGTTCGCGGCACGTTTGGTTAGGTTAGGTGAGGTCTGCTTAGATCAGGATATCTTCGACTTTTGTGCCGTACCTCGCTATTTGGTGGCTTTGTTCGCTCCACTGTGCTCTACTATACCATGCTCGACTCAGAGGAGGCCAGCAATAGTGGTCATGGCAAGATAGGTTCTGTTAGGCTACGTATGGTAATGTTACTATTGGTCATGTTATTATACGGTAGCTTTGACTTTTGTGCTATATACCGCTATTCGAAGCATTTCTACGCTCTGCATTGCTCTACTATTCTCTGCCCCGCTCTCGGGATGCCAGGAATGGTGGTCGCGGCACATAAGGTTGTGTCATATTACGTTCGGGTTGGTTAGAGTACGTTGTGGTAGATAAGGATATCTCCGACTTTTGTGCTACGCACTTCTATTCAATGGACATCTGCTGTCCTCTGTGCGCCAGCACACTCCGCTTGTCTCTGCGGACGCCAGGAATAAGTTTCTCGGCCCGTTGGGTTGAGTTATTTTACGGCAGGCTCGGTTAGGTTTGGTTAGGCTTGGTAAGAATAGCTTTGACTCTTGTACCTTGCACATCAGTGCGGCGTATTTCTGCACTCTCCTGTGCTCCGCGCTCTCCTGTGCTTTGCTCAGGGGGTTAGCAATAATCGTCTCGGTACCATAGGTTGTGTTAAGTTACGTTTGGTTGTGTTATGTTTGGTTAGGATTGGCGATGATAGCCTTGACTTTTCTGCTTTACACAGCTATTGGGTGGATTTCTGCGCTCTACTTTGGACTAATGTTACCTGCTTTGCTCTGGGAATGCTTGAAAGCGTCGCGGCCGCGCGTAATGTCGTGTTAGGTTACGTCTGTAATGTTCGGTTAGGTTTGTTTGGATTCGGTTGGGATATTTTTGAATTCCGTACCATACACTGCCGTTCTATGGACCTCTGCATTCTGTTCTCCTCTAATATGCCCCCCTTGGCGAAGAGGATGACAGCAATGGTGGGCTAGACACGTTAGTCTGAGTTATGTTCCGTTTGGTTATGATACGTTTGGCTATGCCAGGATAGGGTAGCATCAACTATTGCGCTGTGCACTACCATTCAGTGGATTTCTGCGCCCTGCTGTGCTCTAGTATGTCCAGCTTGGCTCTGGGGATAGCAGCAATGGTGGTCGCGGCATGTGAGGTTGAGTTCGGCTACGTTCGTCTATGCTACTATTCGTTACTTTAGGAGAGGAGAGCTTTAACTTCGGTCTTATAGTCTGCCATTTGGTGGATATCTGCGCCCTACTGTGCTTCAATATATGCAGCTTGGCTCTGGGACACACCAAAAGTGGTGGCCTCGGCACGTGATGTTCTGTCAGGTTACGTACGGTTAGGTTGGGTTATGCTATGTTTCGCCAGAATTGCTAAAGCTTTTGTGCAGTACACTGCTATTCGTTGGACTTCTGCGCTCTACTGTACTTTAGTATGTAATGCTTGGCTTTGGGAATGACAGCAATAGTTTTCTCGCCACGTTATGTTTTGTCAGGTTACGTACGATCAGGTAGAGCTAGCCTAAGTTTTGACAGGATAGCCTTAACTTTTGTTCTGTACACCGCCATACGGTTGGCTTCTGCGCTCTACTATGTTCTAGTACGTCCTGCTTGGCCCTGGGGAGGGCAGCAATAGCGGTCTTGGCACGCTTGGTTGTGTTTGGCTATGTTTGGTTGCGTACCTTTGTTGTGGTTTATGCTTACGTAGCTGTGACTTGTCCGATATACGCTGCGAATCAATGGATTTCTGCGCTCTGCTGCCCACCAATTTGCTCTGCTTGGCCCTGGGGATGACAGCAGAGGTGGTCGGGGCACGTTAGGATGAGCTGTGTCGCGTTCCTTCATGTTACGTTTGGTTGAGTTTGGAGAGGGTAACTTCGACCTTAGTGCTATAGTCTACCATTTGGAGGATTTCTGCGCCCTAGATTGGTCTAATATTTTCAGCTTGGCTGCGAGAAGGCCAGCAATAGCTGCCTCGGCAAGTTATGATGTGTGAGTTTACGTTCGGTTAGGATGGGTTAGGCTAGATTTGGTTAGGATTGCTCTAACTGCTGTGCTGTACGCTGCTTTTCGATGGACTTCTGCGCTCTACTGTGCTCTAGTATGTCCTGCGTGTCTCTGGGGTGGGCAGCAACCGCGGCGTAGGCACGTTAAGTTGAGTTATGCAATGTTTGGTTATGTTCCGTTAGTTCGGGTTTCGTTTGGGTAGCATTGGCTGTTCCGATATACACTGCGGCTCTATGGATTTCTGCATTCCACTCTCCACTATTGTGTTCTGCTTGGTTCTTGCGAGGCCAACAGTAGAGGTCGCGGCACGTCCGGTTGGAATAGCTTATGTATGGTTATGTCACAGTTGCTTAGGCTAGGAGAGGATAGCTTGAGTTTAGTGCTCTAGCCTGACATTAGATGCACTCATGCGGCCTACAGTGCTCTAATATTTTCAGCTTGGCTCTGGTAATGCAAGCAATACTGGTCTCTGCGCGTAAGGTTGAGACACGTTACGCTTCTTTATGTTGCGATTGGTTGGGTTAGGAGAGGGTAGCTTTGACCTTAGAGCATTAGTCTGCCATTAGGTGGATTTCTGCGCTCTACGGTTCTCTGGTATTTTCAGCTTGGGTCTGGGAATGTCAGCATTAGTTGCCTCGGCAAGGAATGTTGTGGTAGGTTACGTTCGGTTAGTTTGGGTTTGGCTATGTTTGGTTAGGTAATCTTCAACTGTTCTGCTGTTCACAGCTAGTCGGTCGACTTCTGCGCTCTACTGCGCTTTAGTATGTTGTGCTTGTTTCGGTCGAGGGGGGGGGGGGCGGGACAGCAGCAGCGGTTTCGGCACTTTCGGTTGAGTTTGGCTATGTTTGGCAGTTCTCGGTTGACTTGGTTAGGTTTTCGTATCCTCCACTTTTCTGATACACACTGCGATACTATGCATTGCTGCATTCTAATCTCCACTAATGCGTTCTGCTTGGCTCTGGGGCGGCCAGGAGTAGTGGCAGCTGCAGGATAGGTTCAGTTAGGTTACGCTTGATTATGTTGCTATTGCTTACGTTACGAGAGGATAGCATTGACCTTATTGCTATATTCTGCTATTAGGCGGATTTCTGCGCCGTGCGTTGGCCTAGTGTTTTCAGCTTGGCTCTGGGAGTGCCAGCAATAGTGGTCTGGGCTCGTTACGTTGAGATATGTTATGTTCGGATATGTTGGGTTCTGCAAAGTTTGGTTCGGATAGCTTTAACTCCTCTTGTGTACATACTTATTCGGTGGAATTCTGCGATATACTGTGCTCTTTTGTGTCCTACTGCGCACGGGAGGGGGGGGGGGCGGCGGCTGCTCTATCTCGTTCGTCATGTCATGTTTAGTTAGCCTATGTTTGGCTATTTTCGGTTGGGCTGGGTTAGGTACGAGTAGCTTTGACTTTAGAGATATACACTGCGATTCTATGGACTTCTGCGTCCTACTCTCCAATAATGTGTTCTGCTTGGCTCTGGGGAGGCCAGAAATAGTGGTCGCGGCACATTAGGTCGAGCTACGTTACGTTTGGTTATTTTACGATTGGTTAAATTAGGAGATGGTAGCTACGTCTTCAGTGCTATTGTCTGATATTTGGTAGGTCTCTGCTCCCTACAGTGCTTTAGCCTTTTGAGCATGCCGCTGGGAGGCCAGAAATACTGGTTTTGGCACGTTATGTTGTGTCAGGTTACATTTGGTTAGGTCTGGTCAGGCTGACTTTGGTCAGGGTATCTTTAACTTTTTTGCCGTACACAGCTATTCGGTGGATTTCTGTACGGTGCTCCAGTATGCCTTGCTTGTCTCTGGGCTGGGCAAAAATAGCGCTCTCAGCACGTTAGGTAGTGTTAGGCTATGTTTGTCTATGATCCGTTGGTTTGGGACAGTCTTGCGTAGCTTTGACTTTTCTGGCATACACTGCGTTTATATGGATCTCTGTGATCTACTTTCCACCAATGTGTTCCGCTTGACTCTTAGTAGACAAGCAATAGTTGTCGCGGCACGTTAGGTTGAGTTAGGATACGCTTGTTTATGTTATGGTTGGTTAGGTTACGAGAGGGCAGCTCTGACTTGAGTGTTATTGCCTGGCATTCGGTGCATTTCTGCTCCCTACAGTGCTTGAATATTTTCAGCTGTGCTTTGGGATGGCCAGATATAGCGGTCTCGGCACCTTATGTTGTACCATGTTGCGTTCGGTTATGTTGAGGTAGGCAATGTTTGACCGGGATAGCTTTATCTTTATGCTGTACACTCCTGTTCGGTGGATTTCGGCGCTCTACAGCACTCCTGCATCTCCTGCTTGGCTCTGGGGAGGCCATTAATAGTGGTCGCATCACGTCAGTGTAAGTTAGTATAGGTTCGGTCACGTTACGATTTTCTAAGTTAGGAGCGGGTGGCTATTCTTCTCGTGCTATAGTTTGCAATTAGGTAGATTTCTGGGCCCTACAGAGATTTAACATTTTCAGCTTGGCCCTGGCAACGCCAGCAATACTGGCCTCGGCATGTTATGATGAGTCAAGTTACGTTCGGTTAGGTTGGGTTAGGCTACGTGTGGTAGGGATAGTTTTAGCTTTTGTACTATACACTGCTGTATGGTGCATTATGCGCTGTACTGTGCTCTAGTATGTCCTCCGTGGCCTTGGGAGGGGGCAACAATAGCTGCCTCTGCTGGTTATGTTGAGTCAGGCTATGTTTGATTATTTTACGTTTGTTTGGGTTAGGCTTGGGTGGCTTCGACTTTTCTGATATACACTGATATTCTATGGATTCCTGCGTTCCACTATCCGCTAATATGTTCTGCATGGCTCTGTGGATGCCAGCAATCTTGGTCTCGGCACGTTAGTTCCTGTTAGATTACGTTTGGTTATACTGCGATTGGCTTTGTTTGGAGGTGACAGCTTTGACGATTGAGCTATACACTGGCATTCGCTGCATTTCTGCGCTCTAATGTGCTCTAGTATGCTCTGCTTGGCTCAGGGGAGGCCAGAAATATTGGTCTCGTCACGCCATGCTTAGTTGCATTACGTTTGGATAGGTTAGGTTAGGTCAAGTTGTCTCAGGATGTGTCTGACTTTTGTGACGTACACTGCAGTGCGGTGGATTTCTGCCCTCTGCTGTTCTCTAGTATATTCTGCTCGGCTCCGATGTGCTAGCAGTTGTGGTCTCGGCACATTAGGTTGGGTTCAGGTACGTTTGCTTATGTTACGTTTGATTATGTTAGGATAGAACACCTTAGACTTTTGTTCCTTACGCTGCTATTCGGCGGATTTCTGCGCTCTACAATGCTCTGATATGTTCTGTTTGGCTCTGGGGCGGCCAGTAGTTGTACTCCCGGCACGACAGTTTGCGTCATGTTACGTTTCGTTGGGTTAGGAAGGCATGGTTAGGATTTCTTTGAATTTTGTGCTATGCACTTCTATTCGAGGGACGCCCGCGCTCTACATTGCTCTACTATACTCCGCTCTCCTCCGGGGAGGCGAGCAATAGATGTCGCTGCACGGTAGGTCGAGTTAGGTTATGTTTGGTTACGAAAGGTTAAGTAAAGTTTGATCAAGATGCCACTGACTCTCGTGCCATACACTGTCACTCGGTGGATTTCTGTGATCCACTCTGCTCTACAACATTCTGCTTGGTTCTGTGGAGGCCGGCAGCAGTGGTCGCAGCACGCGCTGTTGAGTAACCCTACGTTCAGCTAGGTTAGGTTAGGTCATGTTATGTCAGGATGTCCTCGACTTTTGTGCTATTCACTGCAATATAGACGATTCCTGCGAACAACAGTCCTGTAGTACACTCTCCTTGTCTCTGTGGGGGTCAGCCATATTTGTCCCGTCATATTTGTTTCAGTTAGGTTAAGTTTGGGTATGTTACGTTTGGCTAGGTTCGGATAGGCTACTTTGACTTATATCCTATACACGGTTATTCGGTGGGCTTCTGCGCTCTAATGTCCTCTATTATACCTTGCTTGGCTCTGGGGCGGCCAGTGATTGTGGTCTTGGCACGATAGGTTGAGCATGGTTACGCTTCCTTTGGTTGGGTCAGGAAGGCTCGATTAGGATTTCCTTGACTTTTGTGCTATAGACTGCTATACGGCGGATTTCTGCTCTCTACATTGCTCGACTATGCTCAGCCCGGCTCTGCGGTGGCGAGCAATAGTGGTCGTGCCACGCCGGGTTGCGTTATGTTTCGTTTGGTTAGGCTAGGCTAGGATAAGTTTGGTTATGAAGCCTCTGACTTTCGTCCTATACACTGTTATCATTAGGATTTCGGCAATCCACTGTTCTCTACTACCTTATGCTTTTCTCTGGGAAGGCTTGCAATAGTGGTCGCGGCGCGTTATGTTGAGCTATGCTACGTTCCATAAGGTTAGGTTGGGTCAGGTTAGGTTAGGATACTTTCGACTTTTGTGCTATACATTGCTTTCCGTGGATTTCTGCGCTCTTCGTTGCTCTACTATACTCTGCTCGCCCGTGGGGAGGAGAGAAATAGTGGCCGCAACACGTCAGATTGTGTAATGTTACGATTGGTTAGGTAAGGGTAGGTAACCTTTGGTTAGTATAGCTTCTACCTTCGTGCTGCACGCTGCTGTTCGGCGTATTCTTGTGATCTACTGTGCTCTACTACACTCTGCTTGTCTCATGAGATGCCAGACGTAGTGATATCATCATGTTAGATTGGGCTATGCTACGTTTGGATATTTCACGTTTGGCTAAGTTAGGATATGCTACATTGTCTGTCGTGCTTGATACTACTTTTCGGCGGGTTCCTGTGGTATACCCCAGTCTACTACATTCTGCGTTGCTCTGGTCAAGCCACGTGCAGCGGTCGCGGCACGTCATGTTGTGCTACGCTGCGTTTGGTTAGGTTAAATTATGTCAGGTTAGGCTAGGATATCTACGGTTTTTGTGCTGTTCACTGCATTGCGATGAATTCCTGCGCTTTACTGTGCTCTAATACATTCTGCTTTCCTCTGTGGTGGACTGCAATGGTGGTCTCGCCATGTTAGGTTGTGTGAGGCTACGTTCTGGTCCGTTATGTTTGACTAAGTTTGGATAGGCAACTTTGACTCCTGTGCTATGTACTGCAATGCGTTGGATTTCACCGCTCAGCTGTCCTCTAATATTTTCTGCTTGGGTCTGTGGACGCCAGCAATAGTAGTATCCGCAATTTAGGTTGGGTTTGTTTATGTTCAGTTAGGTTAGGTTGGGTCAGGATAGGTTGGGATATCTTTGGCCGTTGTGCTACACACTGCTATACGTATGTTCTCTGCGCTCTGCTGTGCTCTTGTATTTTCTGCTTGGCTCTACGGTGGATAGCAATAGTGGTCTCGGCACGTTAGTTTGAGATGTGCTACGTTCGGTTATGTTAAGTTTGGGAGGTTATGATAGGATAGTTCAGTCTTTTGTGCTATACACGCCTATCCGTGGAATTCAGCGCTCTACTGTGTTCTAATACTTTCTGCATGGGTCTATGGAGGCCGGCAGTAGTAGTCTTCGCAGCTAAGGTTGCGACAGTTTACGTTCGGTTATGTGAGGGTAGGGTAATTTCGGCCGGTTGAACCTAGACTTTCCTGCTATTCACTGCTATTCGAAGTACTCCTGCGCCGTACAGCGCTGTGCTACATTATGCTTAGCCCTGGGAGTTATAGCTATGTTTGTTTTTGCACGTTTGTTTGAGTTTGGTTACGTTTGGTCAGTTTAGGTTGGGCTAAGCTCGGTAAGTGTTGCTTCGACTTTCGTGTCATACACTGCTGTGCGGTGGATTTCTGCGCTCGACTGCGCTCTACTATACTCTGCTCTACTCTGGGAGGAGAGCAATAGTGGTCACGACACGTTAGGTTGGGCTACGCAGCGTTAGGTTATGTTACGCCTTTGTGAGGTTAGGACGGCATAGTTCTAACATATGCGCTATAAACTGCTATCCTCCGACTTCTGCGATCTACTGCGTTCTAATATTCTCTGCTTGGCTCCGGGTGGCCAGCAATAGCGGTCTCGGCGCGTTAGGTTTGGTTAGGCTACGTTTGCATATGACAGGTTTGGTTATGTTAGGACAGAATATCTTAGAATTTGGTGCCATTGACAGCCATTCGGTTGGTTCCTGCGCCCTACTGCGCTCCAGTATGTTCTGCTTGGGTCTGTGGTGGCCAGCGATAGCGGTGCCGTTGGGTTAATTTAGGTTATGCTCCGATTCGCTAGGGTAGTGTAGGGAGGCATGGTTAGGATATCTTTGGCTTTTGTGCCATACACTGCTCTTCGGTGGATTTCTTCGCTATACCTTGCTGTAGTATACTCTGCCCGACTCTTGGGAGGCGAGCAATAGTGGTCGCGGCACGTTATTTTGTGTTGGGCTATGTTTGGATATGTTAGGTTGGGCTAAATTTGGTTACTATAGCTTTTGACTAACATGCTGTTCTCTGTTATTCGGCGGAATCCTGTTATCTACTGTGCTCTGCTATACTCTGCTTGTTCCTGTGGAGGCGGGCCATTGTGGACGCGGCCCGTTGTGATAAGTTGGGCTACGTTCGATTAGGTTACGTTTGGATATGTTTGGTTAGGATACCTTTGACTTTCGCGGCATACACTTTTATCTGGTGGACTTCTGTGATCCACTTTGCTCTACTACATTATGCTTGTGTCTGGGGTGGCTTGGAGTAGTGGTCGCGGCACGCTACGTTCAACTATGCTACGTTTTTTTTAGGTTAGTTTGGGTCACGTTGGGATAGGGTATCTTCAACTTTTGCGCTATACACTGCTATTCGGTGGATTACTGTGATCGAGTGTCCTCTACTATATTCTGCTTGGCTCTGGGGAGGCCAGGTGCGGTGGTCGCGGCATGTTGCTTTGAGATATGTTACTCTTGGTTGTGTTAGGTTAGGGCTGGTTTGGTTCGAATACATACGACATTGGTGCTGTTCACTGCATTGAGGTGGATTTCAGCGCAATACTGTGCTATAGTACATTCTGTTTGTCACTGGGGGTGCCAGCAATAGCGTTGTCGTCATATAAGTTTGAGCTGGGCAACGTTTGCGTATGTAACCTTTGGCTTCGTTAGGATATCCTACCTTGACCTATGTGCTTTACACTTCTTTTCGGCGGATTTCTGTTATCTAAAGGGCTCTACTACATTTTGCTTTGATCTGGGGAGTCCAGGAGCAGTGGTCGCGGCATGTCATGTTGCGATACGCTGTGTTCGGTTATCTTAGATTATGTCATGTTAGGGTAGGCCTTCTACGGCCATTATGTCATTCACTGCAATGTGGTGAATTTCTGCACTCTAATGTCCTCTAGTACATTCTGTTTGTCCCTGTAGAGGACAGGAGTGGTGGTCTCGTAGTGCTAGATTGAGATAGTCTACGTCTGTTTATGTCACGTTTGGCCTGGTTAGGACAGACTACCGCGACTTTTGTGCTATTCACAGCTATTCGGTGGATCTCTGCGCTGCAATGAGCTCTAGCATGCTCTGTTTGGCTCTACGAAGGACACCAATAGCGGTCGCAGCACGTTATATTGGGTTATGCTACGATTGGTTAGGTCATGTTATGCGTGGTTAATTTAGAATTTCCTCGACTTTTGTGCTATACACTGCTGTTCGGTTGATTTCTTCGCTCTACATTGCTCTACTATACTCTTCTCGTCTCTGGGGAGGCGGTGAGCTGTGGTCGCTGCACGTTAGGTGCAGTTAGGTTACTTTTGCGTATGTTACGTTTGGTTAGGTTAGGAGAGGATAGCTATGACTGTAGGGCAATAGTATGCTATTAGGTGGATCTCTGCGGCCCGCAGTGCTCTAATATTTTTAGCTTGGCACTGGCAAGGCCAGCAACTGTGGTCTCGGCGCGTTATGATTATGCAAGCCACGCTCTGCTAGGTTGGGTTACATTACGTTTGGTTAGGATAGCTTTAACTTTTACGCTGTACGCTGCTTTTGGGTGGACTTCTGCTCTCTACTCTTCCCTAGAGTATCCTGCTTTGCTGTGGGTAGGGCAGCAAATGAGGTCTCGGCAGGTTAGGTTGATTTATGCTATGTTTGGTTATGTCCTGTTGGCTTTGGTCTGGCTTGTGTAGCTTTGACTTTTCTGTTATACACTGCGATGCTATGGGTTTCTGCGTTCTACTCTCCAGTAATGTGCTCTGCTTGGATCTGGGATGGCCAGCAACGGTGGCCGCCTCTCCTTATGTTGTCGAAGGTTACGCTTGGCTGTGATACTGCTGGTTTTGTTAGGAGAGGATAGCTTTGTCTGTAGTGCTATGGTCCGCTATAAGGTTGATTCGTGCGTCATACAGTGCTCTAATGCTTTCAGCTTGGCTCTGGGAAGGCCAGCAATAGTGGCCTCTGCGCGTTACTATGTGTCAGGTTACGTTCGGTTAGGTTGGGTCAGGCTACGTTCTGTAAGGATAGCTTTAGCTTCTGTGCGTTACGCAGCTGTTCGATGGATTTCCGCGACCTACTGCGCTCTAGTGTGCCCTGCTTGCCTCTGGGGAGGCCATTAATTGTGGTGGCGGCACGATAGTGTTAGTTATGATACGTTTGGTTATGTTACGATTCCTTACGTTATCAGAGGATAGCTTTGACTTTAGTGCTATAATCTGTTATTAAGTGGATTTCTGCACCCCACGGGGCTCTAATAGCTTCAGTTTGGCTCTGCCAAGGTCTGCAAAAGTGGTCTCGGCACGTTATGTTTCGTCGCGTTACGTTCGGTCAGGTCGTACTAGGAAAAGTTTGGCTAGAAATGCTTCATCCCTTGTTCTGTACGCCGATGTTGTGTGGATTTCTGCTCTCCACTACGCTCTAGTATGCCCTGCTTGTCTCTGCGAAGGGCAGCAATTGCGGTCTCGGCAGGTTACGTTGATTTATGCTATGTTTGGCAAAGCTCCGTTGGTTTGGGTTGGGTTTGGGTACCATTGTTTTTTCTGACATACACTGCGATTCTATGGATTTCTGCGCTCTGCTCATCACTAATGTGTTCTGCTTGGATCAGGGGAGGCCAGTAATAGTGGTCGCGGCACGTTAGGTTGAGATAGGTTACGCTTGGTAATGTTACGGTTGGCTAGGTTAGTTGTGGATAGCTTTGACTTTCGTGCTTCAGTCTGCTGTTAGGTGGATTTCTGCGCCCTACAGAGCGATAATGCTTCTAGCTTGCCTATGGGAAGGCCAGAAGTAGTGGTTTCGGAACTTTACGTCAGGTCATGTTACGTTCTGTTAGGTTGGCTCAGGATAAGTTTGGACATGACAGCTTTAACTTTTGTGCTGCACACTGCTATTCGGTGGATTTCTGTGCTCCACTGCGCTCTAGTGTGCCCTGCTTGGCTCTGGGGAGGCCAGTAAGTGTGGTCTCGGCACGTTAGGTTGAGTTATGTTACGTTTGGATATGTTAGGAAAGCGTAGCTTCACTTCTGCGCTATTCACTGTAACTCGGTGGATTCCAACGCACTACATAGCTGTATTGCGCTCTGCTAGAATATCTGGAGGCCAGAAGTTGTGCTCGCCGCATGTTATGTTGAGCTATATTACGTTCGGCTCGGTTAGGTTATCTTACGGTACGTTAGGGTAGCTTTGACTTTTGTGCTACACACTGCTATCCTGTGGACTTCTGCGCTCCTATGTGGGGTATCACACTGTGCTTGTCTCCGTGGACGTCAGGTACAGTGCCCTCGGCACGTTATGGTGAGTCACGTTTCGTTTGGCTAGGTCAGGCTATGTTAGCCTTTGTTAGGGTAGATTTGGCTTTTGCGCTGTACACTGCTATTCGGTGGAATTCTGCGCTCTACCGTGATCTAATATGTTCTGTTTGGCTTGGAGAGGACGGCAACTGTGGTCTCGGCATGTTACCTTGAGTTCAGTTACGTTTGGTTATGTTACGATTTGTTGGGATAGGAAAGTTTAGCTTTAACTTCTGTGCCATACACTGCTATTCGGTGGATCCCAGCGCTCTCTTTTTATCTAGTATGTTCTGTTTGGCTCTGTGGTGCCAGAAACCGTGGCGGCTGCACGTTAGTTTGAGCTAGACTACGTATGGCTAGTTTAGGTTAGCATTGGTTATGTATGGACAGCTTTGACTTTTCCACTATACACTGCGATTCTGTGGATCTCTGCATCCTACTCTCATTTGACATGCTCTGCATGGCTCTGGGGATACCAGACATGGTGGTCGCGTAACGATAGTTTGAGATAGGTTACGCTTGTTTGGGTTAGGTTGCGTTGGGTTAGTTCAGGACAGCTTAGACTTTTGAGCTAGGCACTGCTATTCCATGGACCACTGCGCTATATACTGCGCTATCACACTCTGCTCGTCTTCGGGGACACCAGGAATAATGGTCGCGGCACTTTACGTTGAGTTATGCTTTGTTTGGTTGGGTACGGTTTATTTAGGTTAGGATAGGTTTGCTTTGCCTTTTTTCCTACACGCTGCTGTTCCGTGAATTTCTACGCTGCACTGTGATTTAATATGCCCTTCTTGGACCTTTGGAAGGCAGCAACTGTGGTCTAGGCACGTTACTTTGCGCAATGCTGCGTTCGGTGATGTTACGGTTGGTGATGCTAGAAACGAGTAGCTTTAACTTTTGTGCTATACACTACTATTCGGTGGATTTCCGAGAAGTAGCGTGCTGTAATATGTTCCGCTCGCCTCCGTGCAGGCCCGCAATGGTGGTCGTGGCACGTTTGGATGAGGTACGTTACGTTTGGTTTGGCTAGATTAGGCTATGTTTGGTTAGGATGGCTATGACTTTCATGTCATACACCGCTATCCGGTAGATTTCTGCGCTCTATGTTGCTCTACTATTCTCTGCTCGACTCTCGGGAGGCCAGCAACAGTGGTCCCGGCACGTTACTTTAGGTTTGTTCATGTCGGGTTAGGCTTTGTTAGCCCTTGTTAGGTTTGGATATCATTGACTTTTGTGCTACACACTGCAATGCCGTGTATTACTACGACCTACTTTGCTCTCGTACATTCTGCTTGGCTCTGGAGAAGCAAGCAATGGTTTTCTCGGCACGTAAGGTAGAGGTCGAATACGCTCGGTTATGTTGCGTTTGGTTACATTACGGTACGGTACCTTTGACTGCTTTGCTTTGAACTGCGATTCCATGGACTTCTGCGCCCTATTATCCTCTGATATGTTCTGCTTGGCACTGTGCATGGAGCAGTAATATTGGTCTCGGCACGCTAGAATGATTTAGGCTTCGTTTGGTTGCGTTACGCTTGGTCAGGTTAGCATAGGACAGCTTTGACTTTTGTGGTGTGCACTGCTACTCGGAGGATTTCTGCGCTCTTCGTTGCCATACAATACCCTACTCGGCTCTGGGAAGGCCAGAAATCGTGGTCGCGGCACATTAAGTTTTGTTGCTTTAAGTTTGACTGGGTTAGGTTTGGCAATGTTTTGCCAGGATAACAATGACTTGCGTTCTATACTCTGTTATTATTTGTATACCTGCCCTCTACTGTGCTCTACCCTAATACGCCTGGCCCTGTGGCGTCCAGTAATAGTGGCCGCGGCATGTTATGTTGAGTTTGTCAATGTAAGGTTAGTTAACGTTTGCATGTGTTAGGTAGGATACCTTTGACTTTTGTGCTATACGTTGCTCTTCGGTAGATTTCTGCTCACTGCATTGCCCAACTATACTCTGCTCGGCTCTCGGAAGGTCAGTAATAGTAGTCGCGGCACGTTAGTTTGTGCTCGATTGCGTTCTGTTAAGCAAGGTTTTGTTTGGTTATGTTGGGGTAGTTTTGACTTCTATACTACACAGTGCTATTCTCTGACACCTGCGTTCCACTGTGCGGTATCACGCTCTGCTTGTCCCTGGAGACGCCAGGTATGGTGGTCGCGGCACGTCGGGTTGTGTCATGTTGCGCTTGGAAGAGCTTGGTTTGGTTACGTTTGATTGGGACAGCTTCTATTTTTGTGCAACCGGTTGCTATTGGGTGGGTTTCTATGCTCTACTTTCATCAAATATTCTCTTCTTTGCTCGCGGGAGGCCAGTAGCTGCGGCTGCGGCGAGATAGTTTAGGTCAAGTTACGTTTGGTTAGGTAAGGTTTCTTTGAATTCGTTTCGGAAATCCTTGACTTTTGTGCTATGCACAGCTATTCTACGGACTCCTGCGCTGTACAATGCTACAATATGTTCTGCATTGCTCTGAGGTGGGCAGCAATAGTGGCCGCTGTGCGTTAGTTTCTGTCTTGCTACATTTCGTTAGATTAGGTATGCTTGGGTTTGTTTGGGATATCCTTGTCTTTTGTGCCATATACTGCCATTTAATGGACTTCCCAGCTCTGCTTACCACTAGCGTGATCGACCTGGCGCTGGGGGGTCCAGCAATAATAGTCTTGGAACGTTAGGTTGAGTTTGGTTACATTAGGTTATGTTAGGTCAGGATATCTTTGACTTTCTGCAATAAACTGCGAAGCGGTGCATTTGTGCGCTCAACTCTGCTCTAGTATATTCTGCCTGCCTCTGGAGAGGCAATCTATAGTGGTCTCAGCACGACAGGTAGAGATACGCTACGTTCGATCACGTTACGTTTGGCTATGTTGGAATATGGTAGCTACGGCTATTCTGCTATACACTACAATGTTATGGACTCCTGTGCACTCCACTGCACTAGTACGTTCTGCTTGGCTCTGGAGTGGCAGCAATAGTAGTCTCGGCACGTCAGTTTGAGCTAGGTTACGTTTGGCTTGGCTGGGTTAGGTTAGGTTTGGTCGGGATGACTTGGACTTTTGTGCTATACACTGCTATTCGGTGGATTCCTGCGCTCTACATTGCTCTACTATACTCTGCTCGACACTCGGAAGGCCAGCAGTAGTGGTCGTGGCGCGATGGGTTGGGCTGCATTGCGTTTGGCTATGTTGGGTTACGTAGTGTTACGTTAGGATCGCTTCGACATTCGTGCCACACACTGCTATCCTTTGGACTTCTGTGCTCTCCTGTACGCTATCAAAATCTGCTTGTCTCTGCGGATGCCAGGAATAGTGTTCTCTGCACGTTAGGCTGAGATATGATACGTTTGATTAGGTCCTGTTTGGTTAGGTTTGCTTAGGATATCTTTCACTTTTGAGTTGTACCCAGCTATTCGATGAATTTCAGCGATCTACATTGCTCTGCCATGCTCTACTTAGCTCTCGTGTGGCCAGTGGTGGTGGTCGTGGCACGTCGGGTTTGTAACGTTACGGCTAAGGCAGTATAGCATTGACTTTTCCGCTATGCACTGCTATTTGGGGATTTTCGCGCACTACTGTTGTCTAATAATCTCAGCTTTGATCTGGCAATGCTTGAAATGGTGGCCGCGGCGCATAAGGTTGTCTCAGGTTACGCTTGGTTAGGTCAGGTTTTTTTGGGTTAGGTTAGGATATACTTGACTTTTGTGCTATGCACTGCCGCTCCATGCTTCTCTGCGCTCTATTCCCCTCTAATATGCCCTGCTTGGCTGTGAGAAGGCCAGAAATTGAGGGCTGGGCACGTTAGGTTGTGTCTTGCTTCGTTCGATTAGGATAGGTTAGGACAAATTATGTTAGGATATCTCCTACTTTTTTGCTGTACACTGCTAATCGGGCGATTTCAGCGTACCGCATTGCTCCGCTATGCGCTGCTTAGATTTCGTGAGGCCAGCGGTCTCTTTGGTGGCACGTCATGGTTACGCTTGGTTAGGTCAGGTTTTTTTGGGTTAGGTTAGGATATACTTGACTTTTGTGCTATACACTGCCGCTCCATGCTTCTCTGCGCTCTATTCCCCTCTAATATGCCGTGCTTGGCTGTGAGAAGGCCAGAAATTGAGGGCTGGGCACGTTAGGTTGTGGCTTGTTTCGTTCGATTAGGATAGGTTAGGACAAATTATGTTAGGATATCTCCTACTTTTTTGCTGTACACTGCTATTCGGTCCGTATCTGTGCCCTGCGTTGCTCTACTGACATCCCTGAATGGAGATGGGAATGCCAGCTATAGTGGGCTAGGCACATCAGGTTGCGGTTGGTTACTTTTTGCTTGGTTTTGTAAGGTCATTTTTTGCAAGATATCCTTTACTTTTCTGCTCTACACTGCAATTCGGTGGACTTCTTCGCTCTACTTTGCGCTAGTATGTTGCGTTTGACTCTGGGGAGGCCAGAAATAGCGGTCGTGGCGCAGCATGTTCTGCCATGTTACGTTTGGATGGGCTAGGCTTGCCTACCCTTGGTTAGGATGGCTGTGGCTTTTCTGCTATACGCTGCTATTCGGTAGATTTCTGCGCTCCACTGTGCTCTAATATGTTGTACTTGTCTCTTGGGGAGGACAACAATATGTTTCTCGGCTCGATAGGCTTAGTTATTCTACGCTTGGTTAGGTTCGGTTATGAAAGGTTGGGTTAGTACGTCTTTGACCTTTGTGCTATACACTGCTATGTGGTGGCTCTCTGCGCTCCACTCTGCTCTAGTGTGTTCTGCATGGCTCTGGGGAGGCCAGAAATAGTGGTCTCGGCACGCAAGGCTGAGTTATGTTGCGCTTGGTTATGTCATAATTGGACAGGTTAGTACAGTTTAGCTTTGACTATTGTGTTATACATTGCTTTTCGTTGGACTTCTGCACCCTGCTGTGCTCTGGTATGATCTGCTTGGCTCTGGGGAAGGCAGCTATGGCGGTCTGGGCACGTAATGCTGAGCTAGGATACGTTTTCGTAGTTTAGGTTGGTTCAAGTAAGGTTGGCTTACCTTTGTCTTCTATTCTGGACACTGCAATTGGCTGGACTTCTCGGCTCTACTGTTATCTTGCACTTTGAGCTTGGCTCTGGGTGCGCCAGCAAAAGTGATGCCGCCAAGATAGGTTGAATTAGGTTACGTTTGTTTGTGTTGCTATTCGTTAGGTTGGCGTGGTATTTCTCTGGATTATGTGCTATACTCTGCTTTTCGATGGATTTCTGCGATCTACTGTTCTCTGGCATGTTCAGATTGGCTGTGGGGAGGCCAGAGATAGTGTCCGCGGCACGTAAGGATGAGTCCGGTTACGCTGGGTTATGTAACGTTTCGTTAGCATGGGATAGGGTAGCTTTGACTTTTCTGCGACACACTTATATTCTATGGATTTCTGCGCTCTACTCTCCTCTAATATGTTCTGCATGGCTCTGGGGTTGGCAGCAATAGGCGTCTCGTCACGTTAGGTTGAGTTACGTTACGTTTGGTTACACTACGTTTGGTTTGTTTGGGAGAGGCCAGCTCTGACTTTTGCCCTATACACTACTGTTCGGTGGATTTCTGCGCTCTACATTACTCTAGTGTGCTCTCCATGTCCCTAACGCGGCCTGCAATTGTGGTCTCGGCACGTCAGGCTAGGTTTTGTTACGTTTGCTTATAATACGTTAGGATAAGTTAGGAGAGGATGGCCTCGACTTTGTTCTATGCACTGCTATTCGGTGCATTTCTACGATCTACATTGCTCTCCCGTACCCTGACAGACACTGGGGAGTGCAGTGGTAGTGGTCTCGGCACGTTATGTTGATATAGGCTACGTTTGGTTATGTTACTTTGGTTAGTTTTGGAGAGCATAGCATTGACTTTTGTGCTATATGCTGCTATTAGGTAGACGTCTGCGCACTGCTATGCCATAATATGCCCTGCTATGTTCTGGGGATACCAGCAAAAGTGGTTTCGGCACGTTAGGTTGATTTAGGTTACGTTTGCTTAGGTTAGGTTAGTCTGGGTTAGGTTAGGATGCCAATGACTTTTCTGCTATACATTCCCATCATTTGCGCTTCTGCTCTCTACTCTCCTTTAATATGTCATGCTTGGTGAAGCCGATGCCAGCGATAGTGGTCCAGGCACGTTAGGTTGAACATGGTTGCGTTCGGCTATGCTACGTTTTGCCAGGTTATGACGGGATAGCTTTGACTTTGCCCCATTCGCTGCTATTCGGTGGAGTTCTACGCTCTACATTGCTCTACTACACTCCGCTAGACTCTAGTGATGCCAGTATTAGTGGTTGCGGGACTCTAGGCTTCGTTATTTTACACTTGGCTATGTTACGATTGGTTCGGTTAGGAGAAGATGCCATACACCTTTGTGCTATACACTGCTATTCAGTGGATTTCTGTGCTCTGCATTACTCTTATATGCCCTCCTTGGCACATGCGAGGCCAGCAGTAATGGTCTCGGCATGTTCATTCGGGCTATGTTACGTTTGCTTATGTTATATTCGTCTGGGCTATGTTTGGATAGCTTGGACTTTCAGGGCATAGACTGTTATTCGCTGGATATCTGCGCTCTACTGCGCTCTAGTATACTCTGCTCGACTCTGTGGAGGCCAGCAGTAGTTGCCGCTGCATGTTAGGCTGAGTTAGGTTACGTTTGGTTATATGTCGATTGGTTAGGTTAGGAGAGGAAGCACTTGACCCTTGTGCAATACGCTGTTACTTGGTGGACTTGTGCGCTCTACTTTGCTGTAGTGTATTCTGCCTTGTCTCTAGTGAGGTCAGAGTTAGTGGTCTCGGCACGTCAGGTTAAGTAAGGTACGTTCGTTAATATTACGTTTGGATAGGTTATGACAGGATAGATTTCTCTTTTGTGCGGTACACTGATATTCTGTGGACTTCTACGCTGCACATAGCCGTACAACACTCTGCTGGGCTCTGGGGAGGCCAGTAACAGTGGTTTCGGCTCGCTAGGTTTAGTTGGTCCACGTTTGGCCATGTTAGGCTTTGTCAGGCTTGGTTAGGGCATATGTGACTGTTGTGCTGTAATCTGCCATTTGGTGGCTCTCTGCGCTCTACTGTGCTCTACTATATTCTGCTTGGCTCTCGGGATTCCAGCAGTAGTGGTCGCGTACTTCCGGATGTTTTATGTTACGTTTGGTTACGTCATGGTTGAAAATATGAGGAAGTGGTAGCTTTGACTTTTGTGCTATACACTGCTATTCGGCGGACTTCTGCTTTCTACTGTGCTCTAACACTTACCGCTTGGCTCTGGTGTGGCCAGCAATATTCGTCTCTTCACGCAATGTTGAGGTATACTACGTTTGAATAGGTTAGGTTAGGTCAAGTTAGATTAGGATGTCTTCGACTTTGGGCTGTGCACTGCCATGCGGTGGATTTCTGCGCTCTACTGTGCTCTACTATATTCTTCTTGGCTCTGGGAGGCCCGCAATACTGGTCTCGGCGCGACAGGTTGCTTTAGGCTACGAATGATTATGACACGTTTGGCTATGTTAGGAAGCATTAGCTTAGCCTTTCGTGCCATGCAATGCTATTCGGTGGGTTCCTGCCCTCTACAATGCTCTAATATGTTCTGATTGGCTCTGGAGTGGCCAGAAATGTTGGCCGCTGCACATTGGGTTGAGCTATGTTACGTTTCGTTAGGTTAGGTTGAGATGGTCTGGTCAGTATCTTTCTGTCTTTTGCACTATACATTGCTATTCGGTAGATATGTGCGCGACACATTGCGCTTCTATACTCTGCCGGACGCAGGGGATGCGTGCAACAGTGGTCATGGCACGTTACGTTGTGCAATGTTACATTTGGTTAGGTTTGGTTGTGTTATATTTGATTAGGATTGCTTTGACTTTCGTGCTGTACACTGTTTTTCGGTGGATTCCTGCGATCTACTGTGCTCTACTACATTCTGCTTGGCTCTGGCGAGGCCGGGAGCAGTGGTCGCGTCACGTCATGGTGAGACATGCTACGTTGGGTTAGGTTAGGTTAGGACAAGTTATGTTAGGATATCTACGGCTTTTTTGCTACATACTGCAATGCTGTGGGTTTTTGCGCTCTTCTGTGCTGCAGTATATTCTGCTTGTCTCTGGGGATGCCAGCAATAATGGTCTCGGTACGTTTGGTTGAGTTATGCTGTGTCTGGCTATGCTACGTTTGGTAAGGTTAGGGTAGGATAGCTCAGACTTTTGTGCTATATACAGTTGACTGCTGGCTTCTGCGCTCTACTGTGTACTAGTATTTCCTGCTAGGCCCTGGTGAGGCCAGCAGTAGTGGTCTCGGCACGTTAGTTTCGGTTAGGCTTCGTATGGTTAGTTTAGCCTTGGTTAGGTTAGGACAGGGCAGCTTTGACGTTTGTGCTATGCACTATTGTTCGGTGTATTTCTGCGCTCTACTGTGCTGTAATATGCTCTGATTGGGTCTGGCGAGTGCAGAAATAGTGGTCTCGGCAAGTTAGGCAGTGTTATGTGACGTTTCGTTACGACACGTTTTGCCTGTCTAGGATAGGATAGTTTGGACTTTCGTGCTATACACTGCTGTACGGTTGATTTCTACGCTCTACTACGCTCTTACGTATACTGCTTGGCTCTGGGAGGGTCAGCAACAGTGGACTCGGCACGTTAGGTTGAGTTATGTTACGTTTGTCTCGGCTAGGTTAGGTTAGGTTGGGTAAGGGTACCTGTGACTTTTGTGCTTTACACTGCTGTTCGGTCGATATCTGCAGCCTCCATTGCTCTACTACCCTCTGCTTGTTTGCGGGGAGACCAGCAATGCCGGTGGTGGCACGTTTTGTTGAGTTAGGTTACGTTTGGTTAGGTAAGGTTTGGCTAATTTTGGTTAGGATTTCTTCGACTTTTGTGCTACACACTGCTACACCGTGTATTTCTGTTCGGTACTGAGCTCTTGTATGTTCTGCATGGCTGAACGGAGGCCGGCAGTTTTGGGCTCGGCACGTTATTCTAATACAGTTTGCGTTTGGTCATGTTACGTTTGTTGAGGTTAATATAGCATGACATAGACTTTGTGCATTACACTACAATTCGGTCGATAGCTGCACTCCACATTGCTATACGATTCTCTGCTTGACGCTCGGCAGGTCAGCAATAGTAGCCTCGGCAAGCTAGGTTCAGACAGTTTGCGCTTGGCTTGGCTAGGTTAGGCTAGGGTTTGTTAGGGTAGCTCCTACTTCTGCAATTTACACTGCTATTCGGTCCGTATCTGTGCCCTGCGTTGCTCTACTGACATCTGCTTGTTTCTGGAGTGGGGCAGCAGTAGCAGTCGAGGCACTCATGGTTGAGTTATGTTACGTGTGGTTAGGTTAGGTCAGGTTAAGTTGGATAGGATGGCTCTGACTCCTGTGTTATACACCGCTGTTCGGTGGATTTCTGCGCTTCACTGTGCTCCAATATGCTCAGCTCGGCTCTGGCGGATTAGCAATCGCGGTCACGGCACGTTTGGCAGTGAAAGGCTACGTTTGGTTTAGTTGGGTTAGTTTGCGTTAGGCCTGGATCGCTTTGTCTTACGTGTTATACACTTTTGTTCTGTGGAATAAGGCGCTCTGCTGTGCTCTACTATACTCTGCTCAAATCTGGGGAGGCCAGCAATAGTGGTCGCGGCGCGTTATTTTGAGTAATACTACGTTTAGTTGTTCCACGATTCGCTAGATTAGAAAAGGATTGCTTCAACCTTTGTCCTATACAATGCTATTCGGTGGACTTCTGTGCTCTACTGTGCTCTATCATATTCTGCTTGTCACTGGGTCGCCAGCGCTTGTGCTCGCGGCACGTGTGTTTGTGTTATGTCACGTTTGGTTAGGTTATGTTCTGCAAGGCTTGGTCAGCATATCTTTGATTTTTGCGCCATACGCTGCTGGGCGGTCGATGTCTACGATCTACTGTGCTCTAATACGCTCCGCGGGGCTCTGGGGAGGCCAGAAATAATGGTCTCAGCATGTTAGGTTTGGTTAGGTTACGATTGATTATGCTAGGTTAACCTGGGTTTGGTCAGGAGGACTTTGACTTTTCTGTAATACATTGCCATTCTATTGACCTCTGTGTTCTGCGCTCCTCTAATATGTTTTGCTTGGCGGTGGGGAGGCTAGCAACATTGTACTTGGCACGTTAGATTTAGTTAGTCTATGTTTGGATAGGCTGGCATAGGTCAGGTTTGGTAAGGTTTTCTTTGACCTTTGTGCTATTCAGTGCCATTTTCTGGCTTTCTGCGTTCTACTGTGCTCTAGTACCTTCTGCTTGGCTGTGGGGCGGCATGAAATAGCGGTCTCGGCAAGTTAGGTTTATTGAAGCTACGTTCGGCTATGTTACGTATGGCTATGTTAGGATAGTGTAGCTCCGACTATAGTGCCATGCTCTGCAATTATATTGATTCCTACGGTCCACTCCCCTCTAATATGTACTACTTTCCTCTGTAGAGGGCAGCAATAGTGGTCTCGGAACGTTGGACTTAGTTGTGTTACGTTCTGTTTCGTTAGATTTGGCCTGGTTAGGAGAGGGTGGCTTTGACTTTCGCGCAGTACACCTGTATTCCGCTGATTTCTGCGCTCTACTGAGGTCTCATATGCTCTGCGTGGTTTTGTGGAGGGCAGGAATTGTGGTCTCGGCACGTTAGGTCTGGTTAGGTTAGGCTTGGCTAGGTTAGGATAGGTTTGGTTACGATGGCTTTGACGTTTGCGCTATACTCTGCTATTCGGTGGACTTCTGTGCTCTGCTGTGATCTAGCATATTCTCCTTGTCTCTGGGGAGGCCAGCAATAGTGGCCTCGGCACGTTACGCTAAGTTATATTACGCTCGGGTGCGTTACGTTTGGACAAGTTAGGATAGGTTTGAGTAGACATTTGTGCTATAGACTGGCAATCGGGGATTTCTACGCCCTGCATCGTTCTCCTATGCTCCGCTAGATTCCGGGGGTGCAGTACTAGTGGTCTCGACACATTAGTTTGTGGTATGCTGCGTTCGGTTAGGATATGTTTGGATAGGTCAGGATAGGATAGCAACGGATTTTGTGCTATACGCTGCAATCCGGTAGATTTCTGCTAGCTACGTTTTTCTGCTGTACTCGTCTCGTGTTGGGGAGGCCACTAATAGTGGTCTCTGCACCTTAGAATGAATTATACTACGTTTGGTTAGGTTATGTTTGTATGGGTTAGGACTGGATGGCTCTGCCTTACGTGTACACTGTTTTTTGGTGGATATCTGCGCTGTACTGTGTTGTAGTATGTTCTGCTTGGCACTGTGGAGGCCAGAAATTGTGGTCTTGGCACGTCATGTTGTGTTATTTTACGTTTGGCTATGATATGCTTTGTTAGGTTAGGAGAGGTTATCTTTGACTCGTGCGCTATACACTGCTATCCGGTGGATTTCTCCGCTCTACTGTGCTCTAATATGTTCTGCTCTGGTCTGTGTAGGTCAGCAATAGTGGCACAGGCACGGTAGGCTGTGATGGGTTACGTTTGGTTAGGATCGCTTCGACTTTTGTGCTATCAACTGCCATTTGGAGGATTTCTGCGCACATTGCTTCTCTACTACAGCCTACCCGGCTCTGGGGAAGCCAGCAACAGCGTTCGCGGCACGATAGGTTGAGTTGGCTAATGTTCGGTTATGTTACGGTTGGTTCGGTTAGGAGAAGATGGCCGTGACTTTAGTGCTATAGCCTGCTATCTGGTAGATTTCGGCATCCTACCGTGCTTTAATTTTCTCAGCTTGGCTCTGGGAAGGCCAGCAATAGTGGCCTCGTCACGATATATTGTGTCAGGTTACGTGCGGCTAGGGTGGGTTAAGCCATGTTTGGCAAGGATAACTTTAACTTTTGTGCTGTACACTGCTATTCGGTGGACTTCTGCACACTACTGCTCTCTGGTACGTCCTGCTCGGCTCTGGGGATTGCAGCAATATCCGTCTCGGCACGATAGACTAAGTTGTGTTACGCTTGGTTATGTTACGGCTGGATAGGTTAAGGGAGGACATCTTCGACTTTATCGCTATAGTCTGCTATTAGGTGGATTTCTGCGCCCAACAGTGCTCTAGCGTTTTCAGCTTGGCCCTGGCGTGGCCAGCAATAGTGGTAGTGGCACGTTAGGTTGAGTTAGGATTCGTTTGGTTTTGTTACGATTGGTTAGGTCAGGAGGAGATGGCTGTGTCTTTAGTGCTATAGTCTGCTATCAGGCGGATAGCTGCCCCGTCGAGTGCACTAATGGCTTCAGCTCGGCTCCGGAAGTGCCAGCAATTGTGGCCTCTGCACGTTACATTTTGTTAGCTTACGTTCGGTTCCGTTAAGTCAGGATAAGTTTTGCCGAGGTACCTTCAACTGTTGTGAAGTACACTGCCGTTCGATGGACTCCTGCGCTCTACTGTGATCTAGCATGTCCTGCTTGGCTCTGCGGAGGCCAGTAACGCTGGTCGCGGCACGTTAGTGATAGCTAGGATACATTTGGTTGTGTAATGACACTCCACGTTAGGAGATGATGGCTATGTTTTTAGTGCTACGGCCTGACCTTAGGTGAATTTCTGCACCCTACGGAGCCCTAGTATATTCAGCTTGGCTCTGGCACAGCCAGCATAAGTGATCTCGTCACGTTGTGACGAGTAAGGTTACGTTCGGTTAGGTTTAGTTAGGCTACGATTGGTAAGGATAGCTTTAACTTTTGTTCTGTATAATTCTATTCGGTGGATCTCTGCGCTCTACTGTGCTCTAGTATGTCCTGCTTGGCTCTGTGGGGGGGGGGGGGCGAAACAGCAGCGGTCTCTGCTCGTTAGGTTGAGCCAGGCTATGTTTGGCTATGTTCTCTTGGTTTGGGTTAGACATGGATATCTTTGACTTTTCCGATATGCACAGCATCTATATGGACTTCTGCGTCCTACTCTCCACTAATTTGTTCTGCCCGGCTCTGGGGAGGCCAGCAATAGTGTTCACGGCACGTTAGTTCGAGCCACGTTACGATCGGTTATGTTACGGTTCTTTGGGCTAGGAGAGGATAGCTTGGACTTTAATGCCCTACTCAGTTATTAGGTGGATTTCTGCGCCGCAACGTGCTCCAATATTCTCAGCTTGGCTCCGGGATGCCAGAAATAGAGGTCGCCGCACGTTAGGTTGTGCTAGGTTACGTTTGGTTGTGCTACGATTTGTTAGGTTAGTAGGGGATATCATTGTCTTTAGTGCTGTATTCTGCCATTAGGTTTGATTTCTTCGCCCTACGGAGCTCTAATATTTTCAGCCTGGCTCCGCATATGCCAGCAGTAGTGGTCTCGGCACGTTATGATGTGTCACGTTGCACTCGGTTAGGCTGGTTCAGGCTAAGTTTGGTCAGCGTAGCTATTACTTTTGTGCTGTACGCCGCTGTTCGGTGGATTGCTGCACTCTACTGTGCTCTAGTATGTCCTGCTTGGCACTGGTGTGGCCAGATATATTGGTCGCAGCACGTCAGTGTAAGTTATGATACGGTCGGTTACGTTACGGTTGGTTAGGTGAGGAGAGGATTGTTTTGACTTTAGTAGCACAGTCTGCTCTTACGTGGATTCCTACGCCCTACTGCGCTCAATGTCTTTTATTTGGCTCCGGCAATGACAGCAATATTGTTCTCGGCACGTTATATTGTGTCAGGTTACGTCTGGTTGTGTTGGGTTAGGATAAGTTTGGTCAGTGTATCTCTAACTTTTGTGCTGATCACTGCATTTCGGTTGATTTCTGCGTTCTACTCTGCTCTAATATGTTCTGCTTGGCTCCGAGATTGGCAGCAATATTGGCCTCGGCACGTTTGGTTGTGTTACGCTACGTCTGGTTAGGCTGCGTTAGCTAGGTGTGGGTATGGATAGCTTTGGCTTTCGTGGTATACATTGCTACTCGGTGGATTTCTGCGTCCTACGTTGCTCTGCTATACTCTGCTCGACGCTGGAGTTGTCAGCAATAGTGATCGTGACACGATAGGTTGAGTTAGGTCACGTTTGCTAAGGCCTGGTTGGGTTAGGTTTGGAAATGATGGCATTGACTTTTATGCTATACATTGCTATTCGTTGGACTTCTGCGCTCTACTGTGCCCTAGTGTGTTCTGCTTGTCACTGTAGAGGACAGGAGTTGTGGTCTCGGATCGTTCAGTTTCGTTAGTCCACGTTTGGTTAGGCTAAGTTACGTCAGGGTAGGTTTGGGTAAATTTGACTTTTGTGCTATGCGCTGCTATATGGTGGCTCGCTGCACTCTAGTGCGATACAGAATATTCTCCTTGGCTCTGTGATTTCCAGCAATATTGGTCTTGGTGCGACAGGTTGGTTTATGATACGTTTGGTTATACTACGTTTGGATGTGTTAGGAGAGGGTAGTTTTGACTTTTGCGCCATACACTGCTATTCGGCGGATTCCAACGCTGTACATTGCCCCACTACAATCTTCTCGACTATGGGTATGACAGTAACGGTGTTCTCGGCACGACAGTTTTAGTTATGCTACGCCTGGTTGTGTTACGTTTGGCTAGGGTAATTTCTGTGCACTGCTGTGCTCTAATATGCTCCGTCTGGCTATCTGGACTCCAGCAAAAGTGGTCAGGGAAGGTTAGTCTTGGTTATGCAATGTTTGGTTAGGTTATGTTGGTTTGGATTATGCCGGCATAGCTTTGACTTTCATGGTATATACTGCTTTTCGGTGGATTTCTGCGCACTACAATGCTCTGCTATACTCTGCTCGACTCTGTGGTGGCCAGGAATAGTGGCCTCGGCATGATAGTTTAAGTTATTGTACATTTGGTGATATTACGTTTGGTCGTGAAGGGAGAGTATAGCTTTGACGTTTGTGCCGTACACTGTAGTTCGTTGCACTTCTGCGCTCTTCTGTGCTCCAGTATATACTGTTTGGCCCTGCAGATGGCAGAAATTGTGGTCTCCGCTCGTTAAGTTTAGTTTGTCCACGTTTGGTTAGGCTGGGTGAGGTGTGGTTAGGTCAGCTTGTACTTGACTGTTATGCTATAAGCTGCTATTTGGTGGCTTACTGCGCACTGCCGTGCTACAGTATGTTCAGCTTGAACCTGGGCTTTCAGCAATAGTGGTCTCGGCACGTTAGGTTAAGTTATGATACGTTTGTTAATATGAAGTTTGGACGTGTTAAGAGAATATATCTTTGACTTTTTCGCTATAAAATGCTGCTCCACAGATTCCACCTCTCCACGTTGCTCTACCGCACACTGCTCGACTCTGTGGAGGCCAGTAATAGTGTTGCTGGCACGTTGATTTGTTTTAGGCTACGTTTGGTTATGTCATATTTGTTCACGGGAGAAGAGGATAGCACTGTCTTTTCTGCGCTACACTACTTTTCGGAGGACTTATTCACTACACTGCACTCTGATACGCTATGCTTGGCCCTGGGTGGCCAGCAGTAGCGGTTTTGGCTCGTTACGTTGAGTTAGGTTACGTTTGGTTAGGTCTCACTTGTTTGTGTTAGGCTAGGATCGATTTGACTATCTTGGCATAGACTGTTATTCGTTGGATTTCTGCGCTCTATTGTGCTCTACTATACTCTGCTCGACTCTGGGGAGGCCAGCAATAGTGGTCGCCGCACGTTAGCTTGAGCTAGGTTACGTTCGATTATGTTACGATTGCTTAGGATAGGTGAGGATAACTTTGACTTTTGCGCCATACACTGCTATTCGGTGGACTTCTGCGCTCTACATCGCTTTAATATACTCTGCCCGACTCTGTGGTGACCATTAATAGCGGTTGTGACGCGATTTATTGAGATATGTTACGTTTGGTTAGCTCAGGTTTGGTAAGGCTTGGCTTTGATGGCTTTGACTTTTATGCTATGCACAGCCATTCGATGGATTGCTGCGCTCTACTGTGCTCTAGTATGAACTGCTTGGCACTGGAGAAGTCAGAAATGGTGGACCCAGTTGTTTAGTTTTGTTAGCCCACGTTTGGTTAGGACAGTTTGTGTCAGGATAGGTTAGGGTGTATTTAACATTTGTGTTATACGCTGGTATTTGATGGCTCTCTGCGCTCTACGGCGCTATAGTATACTCCGCTCGGCTCTGGGTGTTCCAGCGAATGAAGTCTCCGCACGTTCTGTTAAGCTAGGGTACGTTTGATTATATTACGTTTGACCATGTTAGGAGGGTATACTTCCGTCTTTTCAGCTATACACTGCCATTCGGTGGATTTCGGCGCTCTACATTGCACTACTTCACTCTGCTGGGCTCTAGTGAGGCCAGCAAAAGAGGTCTCGGCACGTTAGTTCGAGCAATGTTACGTTCGTTCAGGCTAGGTTAGTTTGGTTCAGGCTAGGGTAGCTTCGTCTTTTCTGCTATACACTGTTATTATATGGACATCTGAGTTCTACTTTCCTCTAATATGTTCCGCTTGGCCCTGGTGAGGCCAGCAGCAGTGGTCGCGGCACGTTACCTTGAGCTTCTCTATGTCAGGTTAGGTAATGCTTGTTTGGGATAGGTTCCAGTGTCTTTGACTTTTCTGCTGTACACAGCGGTTCTATGGATTTCTACGCACTACCCTTCTCTAATATGTTCTGGATGGCTATTGGGAGGCCAGCAATGCTGATGACGGCACGTTCGGTTGTGTTGCGTTGCGTTCCGTTGGGTTGGTACGGCTTTGACTTTTGTTCTATACACTGCTATTCGGTGGATTTCTGCGCTCCACATTGCTATACTATACTCGGTTCGGAGCTAGGCAGGCCAGATATAGTTATCGCGGCACGATAGTTTGGGTGGGTTACGTTTGGCTAGGCTATGTTCCGTTAAAAATTGTTAGCATAGAATTAACTTTCGTGCTATACACATTTATTCGGTCTATTCCTGACATCAACTGTGCTCTACTCTAATCTGTTTTACCCTGGCGATGCCAGCAATAGTTGCCGCGGCACGTTATATTGAGATCGTTTATGTCACGCTATGCTACGTTATTTTGTGTTCGGTTTTGGTGCCTTTATCTTTTCTTCTGTACACCGCTTTCTTCTGATTTCTGCGCTTCATTCTTCTCTATTATGCCCTGCTTGGCTCTATGGAGTCCAGCAATGCTGTGGCGGCTCGTTTGATTCTGTTAGGTTACGCTTGGTTAGGTTAGCATGAGGTCACTTTAACTTTTGCGCTATACACCGCTATTTGGGGGGTACCTGCTCTCCTCGTTACTCCACTATACTCTACTCGACTCTGGGGAGTCCAGCAATGGCGTTCGTGGCACGGCAGGTTGAGAGAGGTTACGTTAGATTAGGTTAGGTTGTGTTAGGTTTGTATGGGATTGCTTTGAATTTTGTGTTATACACTGCTACTCGGCGTATTTCTGCGCTACACTGTGCTCTTTTATGATCTGCTAGTCTCCGTGGTGGCCAGCAATGGTGGTCCCGGCTCTTTACGTTTGGCTCTTCTATGCTTGGACAGGTGAGGATTGGTCTGGTTTGGAGAAGGTGGCTTTGACTTTTGTGCTATACACTGTTATACGGTGGCTTCCTGCGATCTAGTGTGATCTAATATTCTCCGCTTTGCTCCGGGGAGGCCAGAAATAGTTGCCGCGGCGCGTTAGTTTGGGTTAGGTTACGTGCGGTTAGGTTAGGTTTATTGGGTAAGGCCAGGACGTCTTTGACTTTTGTGCTATACCACGCCGTTTGATGGACTTCTGCGCTCCACTCTCCGCTGGTATGTTCTGCTTGGCCATTGTGAGGCCAGCAGTAGTTGTCTTGGCACGTTAGTTTGAGTTTGTTTACGTATGGTTACGTTACGTTTGCATAGGCTTTGATAGGATAGCTTTGACTCTTGTGCTATTCGGTGGATTCCTGCGATCTACTGCGCTCTAGCATGCTCTGCTTGGCTCCGGCGAGAACAGAAATAGCGGCCGCTGGATGTTAGGTTTAGTTTCGCTATGTCAGTATAGGTTACGTTAGTTCGGGTTGGGATTGTATGTCTTAGACTTTTCTGGTGTACACCACGATTCTATGGTTTTCTGCGCTCTACTCTCCTCTAATACGTTCCGCTTTCTTCTGGGGGGCCAGCAATAGTGGTCGCGGCACGTTAAGTTGAGTAGGACTACGTTTGGCTTGGTTGGGTTTCGTCGTGTTAGGTTGGTGTCGCTTCGAAGTCTGTGCTGCACACGGCTGTTCCATTGACTTCTACGCACTATTGTGCGCTACCTCACTCTGCTTGATTCTGGGGACGCCAGGAAAAGTGGCCGCGGCACGTTAGGTTGGGTATTGTTACGTTTGGTTTGGTTACGTTTGGCAAACATTGGTTAGGGCAGCTTGGACTTTCGTGCTATGCAATGTTATCTGTTGGCTTCCCGCCCTCTACTCTGCTCTACTCTGATCTCCTAGCCCCTCTGAAGCCAGTAATAGTGATCGCGGCACGTTACGTTGTGTTGCGTTACGTTAGCATAGGTTTGGTTTGTGTTGGTTAGGTTCGGATATCTTTAACTTTTCTGCTGTACACTAGAGTTCTGTGTGCTTCTGCGCTCTACTCCACTGTAATATGCTCCGCTTGGTTATGGCGAGGCCAGCAATGGTGGTGCCGTCACGTTAGGTTTAGTTTGGTTACGTTAAGTAGCATCACGATTGGTTACGTTAGGTCAGGGCATCTTCGACATTTGTGCAACACCCTGCTTTTCGATGAATGTCTCCGCTCTACTGCGCTCTAGTACGCTCTGCTTTTCCCTGGGAGGCCAGAGATAGTGGCCGCTGCACGTTAGGCTGCGCTAGGTTGCGTCCGTTTAGTTTATATTAGAATGGGATAGCGACGGACATCTTTGACTTTATCGCTATACACTGCGATTATGTGGATTTCAGAGCTCTACTCTTCTCTAATATGTTCTGCTCGACTCTGCGAAGGCCAGCAATTGTGATAGCAGCACGTTAGGTTCAGCTATGCTACGTTCTGTTATGTAACTATTTCTCATGTTAGGATAGGACAGCTACGACTATTGCGCTGTGCAACGATATTCGGAGGACTTCTGCCATCCACATTGCGCTAATATGGTCTGCTTTGCCATGGGGAGGCTTGCAATTGTGGTCTGGGCACGTTAGGTTGCGTTAGGTTACGTTTGGTTAGGTTAGATTGCGTCATGTTAGGTTGAGACAGCTTTGACTTATGTGCTACACACTGCTATCCTATGGAATTCTGCGGTCTTCTGCGCGCTATCAGGCTCTGTTTGGCTCCTCGTACGCCAGGAATTGTGCTCTCGACGCGTTATGTTTTGTTATTTTACGTTTGGTTAGGCTTGGTTTGGCTATGTTTGGTCAGGGTAGCTTCGTCTTTTGTGCTATACACTGCGATTCGTTGAACATTTGCGCTCTGCATTGCTCTACTACTACTACACCCTTACTTACACCCACTATGTTCTGATGGGCTAGATTAGGATATTTTTGGTTATTATGGCTTTGACTTTCGTCCTAAACAAAGTTATTCGGTGTATTTCTGGATCTAATGTGCCCTACTACATTCTGTGTAGCCATGCTCGGGCCTGCAATAGTGGTCTCGGCGCTTTAGCTTTGTTTGAACTGCATTTGCATATGACTAGTTTGGCTATGTTAGGATAGAATAACTTAGACTTCCGTGCCATTCAATGCTATTCGGTACATTCCTGCGCCCTACTGCGGTCTAATATGTTCTGCTTGGCTGTGGGGTGGGCAGTAATAGTGGTCTCAGTCCGTTTGGTTGAGTTATGTTACTTTTCGTTGGGGTAGGCTAGTAAGGCTTGGTTAGGATTTCTTAGGCTTTTTTGCTTGACACTGCTATTCGGTGGATTTCTGCGCTCTACATTGCTCTGTTATACTCTGCTCGACTCTGGAGAGGCGTGCAATACCGGCCACGGCACGTTTGGTCGAGTTAGGTCACGTACGATTAGGCTGCGTTAGGCTAATTTTGGCAAAGATAGCTTTGACTTTCGTGCTATACACTGCTATTCGGTGGATTACTGTGCTCTACTGTGCTGTACTAAACTCTGCTAGACTACGGTGAGGCGAGGAGCAGTGGTCGCTGTACGATATATTGCGTAAAGCTACGTTTGGTTAGGTTAGGCTAGGACATGTTATGCTAGGGTATACACGGCTTCTGTGCTATTCACTGCAGTGCTCTCGATCTCTGCGCCCTACAGTGCCCTAGTACACTCTGCTTGGATCTTGCCAGGCCAGCAATAGTGGTCTCGGCTCGATAGGCTTATACATGTTACGTTTGGTTAGGTTAGGTTATGTCAAGCTCGGTGAGATTGTCTATGAGTTTCGTGCTGCACACTATTGTTCGGATGATTTCTGCACTCGACTCTGCAGTACCATGCTCTGCTTGGACCTGGGGTGGCTAGAAACAGCCGCGGTACGTTATATTGAGTTAGGCTTCGTTTGATTAGTTTATGTTTGGTTATGTTTGGCGAGGATGGCTTGGATCTTCGTGCAATAAACTATTATCCGGCTACGTTTGGCTAGAATAAGTTAGGTCTGGTTATGTGAGGATATCTTCCACTTCTGTGCTGTCAACTGAAATGCGGAAGATTTTGGCGAACTACTGTGCTCTAGTGCACTCTACTTGTTTCTGTGGAAATCAGCAATAGCTGTCTCGTCACGTTCGGTTGAGTTAGGTTACGCTACGTTAGGAAACGTTCGGACGTTTCGGTTAGCGTTTCCTAGACTTTAGTGCTGTACAATGCTGTTTCGTGGATTTCGGCTCTCTACATTGCTCGTCTATACCCCGCTCGACCATGGGCAGGCGAGCAATAGTGATCCTGGCACGTCAAGCTGAGTCAGGTTACGTTTGGTTAGGTAATGTTAGGTTTAGTTTGGTAAGGATACCTTAGACTTTCGAGCTGTACACTGTAATTCCGTGGGTTTCTGACGTATACAGTGACTCACTATATTCTGCTTAACTCAGAGGAAGCCAGCAGCAGCGTTCGCTGCACGCTGGGCTGAGTTACGCTACGTTCGGGTTGGTTGCGTTTGGTCCGGTTTTGTTAATGCAGATCATATTTTGGAGCTATACACTGTTTCTTGGTATATTTCTGTGACCCACACTGCTCTACTAAATTCTGCTTGTCTCTGTGAATGCCAGGAGCAATGGTCGCGGTACGTCATGTTGGGTTCTGTTGCGTCTGGTCAGGTTAGATTAGGTCAGGTTTGGTCAGGATATCTTCGACTTCTGTGCCATTCACTGCAGTGCGGTGGATTTCTGCCCTCTACGGTGGTCTAGTACATTCTGCTTGGCAAAAGGCAGGCCAGTAATTATGCCCTCGGCGTGTTAGGCATAGCTATGCTACGTTCGGATCTCTTACGTTTGGGAGTTTAGGATATGAAAGATTAGACTTTGTGCTATGCACACCAATCCTCCGACTTCTGCGCTCTACTGAACTCTAATATTCTCTGCTTGGCTCCGTGGAGGCCAGCAATAGTGGCCGCGGCACGTTACATTGAGATATGCTACGATCGGTCACGTTACGTTTGGTGAAGTTACGATAGGATATCTTCAAATCTTGTGCTGTTCACTGTAGTGCTGTGGGTTTCTTTGCGCTACTCTGCTCTAGAATATTCCGCTTTTCTTTGTGAATTCCGGCAGCAGTGGTCTCGTCGTGTTAAGTTGGGCTTGCTTGCGTTGTGTTATGTTGCGTTTGGAGAGGTTAGGACAGGATACTTTGTGTTTTGTGCTTTACACAGCTACTGGGTGGGTTTCTGCGCTCCAATGTGCTCTAATATGCTCTGTTTGTCCCTGGGGTGGTCGTTAATAGTGGTCTCGGCACGATAGTCTTTGTTATGCTACGTTCGGTTATGTTAATCTTAGTGAGGTTAGAATACGATAGCTAAGGCTTTTGTGCTATACACGGCTGTCCGTCGATTTCTGAGTTCAACCGTGTTCTAATATTTTCTGCTTTGACAGTCAACAATGGTGGTCTATGCACGCTCGGTTGGGGTAGGTTTCGTTTGGTTATGATATGTTTGGTTAGGTTAGACTAGAATTGCTTCGACTTCTGTGCCGCACATTGCTATTCTGTGGATTTTGGCGCACCACTGGGATCAAGCATGTTGCGCTTTACTCTGGGGAGGCTAAAAATTGTGTCCGCGGCGCGCTATGTTGAATTAGGTTACGTTCGGTTGGGTTAGGCTTGTTTGGGTAGGGAGAGGATATCTGTGACTTTCTTGCTGTACACTGAAAGGCGGTGGATTTCTGCGATCTACTGTGTTCTAGTTACCAAGGTAAGTGGATGTAGGCTACGCATGGTTAGACTCTTACCAAGGTAAGTGGATGTAGGCTACGCTTGGTTAGACTTTGTTTAATATTGTTAGGTATGTGTTTAGGTATGTTAGATATACGCAGCGATTGTATTGTCTTCTATGCGCTACAGTCGTGTAATATGTTCTGCTTGGCTCCGGTGGGTTCAGCAATAGTTGTGGTCGCACGACAGGTTGTGCTAGGTCACGTTTGGTTATATTAGGTCTGGATAGGTTTGGTTAGGATAGCCTTGACTTTTGCGATATACACTGCTACCCGGATGAATTCTGTGCTCTGCCGTGCTCCAGTATGCTCTGCGTTGCTCTGGGGAGGCCAGGAATTGTGGTCTGCTCTCTTTAGGTTTAGCTAGACTAGGTTTGGCTAGGTTAAGTTTCGTCAGGTTAAGTGCGGGTATCTCCGACTTTTGTGCTATACGCTGCTGTTTGGTGGCTTTCTGCTCCCTACTTTGCTCTAGTATATACAGGTTGGATCTGTGGACACCAGCAATATTGTTCACGACACGTTAGTATGAGTTGTGTTACGTTTGGTCACGTTACTCCTTGGTTAGGTTAGAGCGGGCTAGAGTTGACTTTTCTGATATACGCCACTGCTCGGTGGTTTTCTGAGCCCTAATGTGCTCTAGTATTCTCTGTTTGGCTCTGATCGTGCCAGATATAGTGGTCTCCGCACCATATGTTTGGTTGGGTTAGTTTGGGATAGGTTAGGATATCATTGACTTTTCTGCTATACGCAGCCATTCGGTGGATTCCTACGCTCTACTCTCCTCTAATATGATCCGCTTGGCGATGGGGAGGCCAGCAATTGTGGCCTAGGCACGTTAGGTTAGATTATGTTGCGTTTGCTTATGTTATGTTTGGTTAGGTTAGGATAGGATGACTTAGCCTTTTGTGATGTACACGGCTATTCGGTGTATTCCTTCGCTCTACATTGCTCTAATATACACTGGTCGCGTCTGTGGTGTTCAGCAATAGTGTTCTCGGCACGTTAGTTCAGTTTAGGATGCGTCTGTTTGTATTACGTTTCGAAAGCTTAGAATATGCTGGCTGTGACTTATGTGTTATGCACTGCTACTCGTCGCATTTCCACGATCTACATTGCTATAATGATATCTGCTCGACTCTGGGGTGGCCAGCAATTGTGGTCTCGTCCTGTTAGGTTAAGTTAGGTTACCTCCGACTGTATTACGTTTGGATAGGTTAGGATAGTATCGCCTTGACTTTCGCGCTATACACTGCTATTCAGTGGATTTCTACCCACTGAGTAGCCCTGCTGTACTCTGCTCGACTTTGGGGCGGCTAGTAGTAGTGGTCAGGGAACGCTAGGCTGAGTTAGGCTTCGTTTGAGAAGGGCATGGTAGCTCTGGTAAGGTCTGAATAGCCTTCATTTCGCTGTGTACACTGCGATCCTGTGGGTCCCTGGCCTCTACTCTCCTCTAATATGTTCTGCCTGTCTGTGGGGATGCCACCAGTAGTCGTCGCGGCACGTTACGTTGATTTATGATATGCTTCGCTATGTCACGATTGGTTAGGTTAGGAGAGGATAGCTCTGACCTTCGTGCTATAGCTGTTTCCTGTTGGATTTCTGCGATCTACTGCGCTCCAATGCGTTCAGCTTGGATCTGGGATGACCAGAGTTAGTGGTCGTGGCACGTTACCTTCAGATATACTGCGTTTGGTTAGGTTAGGTAAGGTCAAGTTGGTTTAGGGTATCTATGACATTAGTGCTTTGCACTGATATGCGGCGGATTTCTGCGCTCCGCTTCGCTCTAGTATATTCTGCTTGGCTAAAAGGAGGCCAGCACAAGCGATCGCGATACGTCAGGTTGGGTTACGTTACGTCTGCCTATGTAAGGTTTTGGTAGGTTAGGACAGGGTAACTTTGACTTTTGCCCTATACACTGCTCTTAGGTGAATTTCTGAGCTCTGCTGTGTTCTAGTATGCTTTGCTTGGCTCTGGGGAGGCCAGCAATCGTGGTCTCGGCGCGTTAGTTTAAAATAGTTAACGTTTGGATATGGTACGTTTGATCACCTTAGGATGGGATAGATACGATTATGGTGCTTTACACTGCTATTCGGTGTGTTCCTGCGCTCGACTGTGCTCTAATATCCTCCGCTTGGCACTCGGGAGGCCAGCAATGGTGGTCTTGGCAAGTTAAGTAGTGTTAGGCCGCGTCTGGTTAGGTCACGCTTGGCTATGTTAAGAAAGAATAGCTTCGACTTTTGTGTTATACACTGCTGCTCGGTGGTTTCTACGCTCTACGTTGCTCTATAACAACCTGCTGGGCTGTGGGGAACCCAGCAATGGCTGTCTCGGTCTTTAGTTTCTGTTATGATACGTTTGGTTCCGTTACGTCAGTTTGGGTTCGGTTTGGATGGATTTGAACTTCCTGATATACACTGCTATTCGGTGGATCTCTACACTCCCCTAGTATGCTATGCTTGTCTCTCGGGAGGACAGTAATGTTGGTCTCGGCACGTTAGGTTGAGATAGAATACGTCTGGTCTGTTACGTCAGCACCTAATCGGTATGGACAGCTTGGACTTTTCCGCTATACACTGCGATTCTATGGATTTCTGCTCTTTACTCTTCTCTATTGTACCCTGCCTGGCTCTGTGGAGTCAAGTGGTTTGAGTCAGGTATCATTCGGTCAGGTTAGGTTTGGTTAGGTTTGGTGAGGATGGCTTTGGCTTTTGCGCTATACACAAATATTCGGTGGCCTTCTGCGCTCTACGGTGGTCTAGTATGCTTTGCTTGTTTCTGGGGGGGCCAGCAACAGTGGGCTCAACACGTTAGGTTGAGATATATAACTCTTGGTTTTGTTACGCACGGTAAGTTTGGGATAGGATATCTCTGACTTCCGTACCATACACGGCTATTCTGAGGATTTCTGCGATCTACTGTGATCTAATATTTTCTGCTTGGCACTGGGGAGGCCAGAAATTGTAGACGAGGCACGTTATGTTCAGTTAGGCATAGGTTTGCTTATGTCGCGTTTGGTTATGTTAGGATAGGATATATTTGACTTTTGCCCTGTACACTGCTATTAGGCTGATATCTGCGCTCTTCGTTGTTCTACTATAACTCTCTCGTCTCCGGGGAGGCCAGCAATAGCGTTCGCGGCACGATAGTTTGAGTTTGGTTACGCTTGGCTGCGTTAGGTTAGTTTAGGATTGGTCAGGCTTGCTTTGACATTTGAGCTGCACACTGCTATTTGGTGAATCTCCGCAATCTGCTGTGCTCTAATATCTTCCGCCTGGCTCTGTGGAGGCCAGCAATAGAGGTCTCGGCACGTTAGGTTTAGATATTATACGTTTGGTTAGTTTAAGTTTGGTTAGGTTTGGTGAAGATGGCGTCCACTTTTGTGCTCTACCCTACTTTTCGTTGAAATTCCGCGCTCTACTGTGCTGTAACACGTTCTGCTTGTCTCTGGGGAAGCCAGCAGTGGCGGCCGCTGCATGTTACATTAAATGGTTGTAAGTTTGGGTTGGTGACGTGTGGCCTGGTTATGTCAGGGTATCTTTGACTTTTGTGCCACACATTGCAATTACGTGGCTTTCAGCGCTCTACTGCGCTCAACTATACTGAGCATGACTCTGCGGGGGCCAGCAATAAAGGTCGTGTCACGTTAGGCTGTGTTAGGCTACGTTTTGTAATGTTACGGTTGTTTAGTTTAGGACTGGTTAGCCATGACTTTTGTGCTATACACCGCTACTCGGTGGATGCCTGCACCCTACATTGCTCTACTACGCACTGCTCGTCTCGGTGGCGGCCAGTAATATTGGTCTCGGAACGTTAGGTTGGATTACCCTACGTATGGTTACGTTACATTAGTTTGCGTTAGACTTGAATTGTTGCGACTTTCGTTATGTAAACTGTTGTTCGGTGGACTTCTGCGCTCTTCTTTGCTCTAGTATGCCCTGTTTGGCTTTGCGTATGTCAGCAATAGTGGTCTCGACACAGTTATCTTGTGCCAGGTTTCGTTCGGTTAAGTTGAGCCAGGCACAGTTTGGACAGGATCGCTCTAACTTTTGTGCTGTACACCGCTATTCGGTGGATTTCCCCGACCTGCTGAGCTCTAGCGTGTCCTGCTTGGCTCTCGGGAGGGCCACAACAGCGGTCTCTGCCCGTTACTTTGAGTTATGTTTCGTTCGTTTATGTTACGGTGGGTTAGGTTAGGAGAGGATAGCTCTGACTTTACTACCATAGTCTGTTAGTAGTTTGATTTCTGCGCCCTGCAGTGCTCTAATGATTTCAGATTGGCTCTGGGAAGGCCAGAAACAGTGGTCTGGGCACGTTAAGTTGATTTATGCTATATTTGGTTATGTTCTGCTGGCCTGTGTCAGGCTTGGGTAGCTTTAACTTTTCTGACATACACTGCGATGCTATGGATTTCAGCATTCTACTCTCCAGTCATGTGTTCTGCTTGGATCCTGGATGGCCAGCATTAGTGGTGGCGGCTCGTTATGCTAACTTAGGTTATGCTTGGCTATGTAACTATTGATTATGCTAGGAGGGGACAGCTCTGACTTTAATGCTGTAGTCTGCTATCAGGTGGATTCGTGCGCCACACAGTGATCTAATGCTTTCAGCTTGGCTCTGGGAGGCCAGCAATAGTGGACTCTGCGCTTTGCGGTGTGTCAGGTTACGTTCGTCCATGTTAGGTTAGGCCATGTTAGGTGAGGATAGCTATAACGTTTGTGTTGTACACTGTCTCTCGGCGGATTTCTGCTCTTTGCTGTACTCTCGTATGTTCTGCTAGGCTCTGGGACCGGCAGCAATCGCGGTCTCGGCAGGTTAGGTTGAACTATGCTACGTTTGGCTATGTTCTGTTGGTTTGGGTTATGTATGGGCAGCTTTGACTTTTCTGATATACACTGTGATTCCATGGATTTCTGAGACCTGCTCTCCGCTAATGCGTTCTGCTTGGCTCTGGGGATGCCAGCATTAGTTGTCCCGGCATGTCAGCTTGAGTTATGTTACGTTTGCTTGTGCTACGATTGGTTAGGTTAGGAGGGGGTAGCCTTGACTTTAGTGATATAGTCTGCTACGAGGTGGATCCGTGCGCCCTACTGTGCTCCAATATCTTCAGCTTGGCTCTGGGAGGGCAAGCTATTCTTTTCTCGGCAGGATATGTTGAATCATGTTACGTTCGGTTATGTAGAGTTTGGTTAGGTTTGATTTGGGTAACATTAACTTTCGTTCTGTGCACTGCTATATGGTGGATTTGTGCGCTCTACTGTGCTCTAGTATGTCGTGCTTTGTTCTGGCAAGGCCAGAAATAGTGGTCTCGGCACGTTATACTGAGATAGGTTACGTTCGGTTGGGTTAGGTTAGTTCTGGTTTGATTATGGTGTCTCCGTCTCTTGCGTTTCAAACTGCTTGTTTCGGCACGTTAGGTTTGGTTTAGTTATGCTTGGTTATGTTGCGATTGGTTACGTTAGGAGGTGGCAGCTCTGACTTTTGTGCTATGCACAGCTACTCGGTGGATTTCGTCGTCGACTGTGCCTTGTAAGTTCAGCATGCCCCTGCGAAAGTCAGCAACGGTGGTCTTGGCACCTTATGCTGAGTTTCGATACGTTTGCTTGGTTTGGGTGCGGTCACGATAGGTTATGTTATCTTCACTTTTGTGCTTTACACTGCAACGCCGCGGATTTGTGTGACCTACTGTGCTCCAGCATATTCTGCTTGTATCTGTAGGGGTCAGCAATAGACGTATAGGGCGGTTAGGTGGAGTTACGTAACGTTTGATTATGCTATGTTTGGTTAGGTTAGACTAGGGCAGCTTTGACTTTCGTGCTATACACTGCCATTCGTTGTATTTCTGCGCTCAACTGCGGTCTAATATGATCGACCTTGCTCACGGGAGGCCAAAAAAGCGGCCGCGGCGCGAAATATAGAGTTAGGTTACGTTTGGTTAGGTTAGGTTTGATTGGGCTAGGGTAGGATATCTTTGACATTTGTGATGTACAATAAAGTGCGGTGGATTTCTACACTCTACTGTGCTCTAGAATGTCATTCTTGACCTTGGGGAGGCCAGTAATGGCGGTCCCGACCAGATAGGTTGAGATAGGCTACGCTTGGCTAGGTTACGTTTGTTATGGATAGTTTTGGATGGCTTAGACTTTTCTGCTACACACTGCGATTCTATGGACTTTTGCACTCTACTCTCCTCTAATAAGTTCCGCTTGGCACTGGGGAGTCCAGCGATGGCGATCGCGTCACGTTAGGTTGAGTTATGTTATGTTCGGTTACGTTACAATTTGTTAGGTTAAGAGGGGCTAGCTTTGACTGTTGCGCTATGCATTGATATCCGGCGAACTCCTGCACCCTACTGTGATGCAGTGTGTTCTACTTGGTACTGGGAATGCCAAAAATAGTGGTCTCGGCTCGTTAAGCTTAATTAGTCTACGTTTGGATATGTCACTTTGGGACGCGTTAGGCTGTGATATATTCGCCTCTTGTGCTATACACTGGTATTTGGTGGCTCTCTGCGCTCTACAGTGCGCTAGTATATCCTGCTCGGCTCTGGGGATTCCAGCAATTGTGGTGTTGGCACGTCAGGTTAAGTTACGATTTAGCTCTACATTGCTCTACTATACTCCGCTCGATCCTGGGGATGCCAGCAATAGTAGTCGAGGCACGTTAGGTTGTGTTAGGTTACCTTCGGCTTGGTTAGGTTAGGTTAGGTTTAGTCAGGTTATCTTTGGCTTTTGCGCTACTCAATCCACCTCGGTTGATTTCTACGCTCAACATTGCTCTACCATGCTCTGCTCCACACTGGGTGGCCGGTAATTGTGGACTCGTTACGTAAGGCTGAGATAGACTACGTCTGCTTAGGTTACGTTGGTTAGGCATATGATTGGATAGCCTTGAGTTTCGTGGTAAACACTGTCATTCGGAGGATTTCTGCACTCTACTGTGCTCTACTACACCCTGCTCGACTCAGAGGTTGTCAGTAATTGTGGTGTCGGCACGTAAAGTTCAGTTATGTTACGTTTGTTTACGTTACGTTTGGTTAGTGTAAGAGAGGACAGGCCTGTCTTTTGTGCTATGCACGGTAATTATATGGACTTCTGCGCTCCACTGTTCTCTAATTCGCACTGCTTGGCTCTGTGGGTGCCGGCAGTTGTGTTCTCAGCACATTAGGATTATCTATTTTTCGCACGGCTATGTCAGGTTAGGTAATTTAGTGTAAGTGTAGCCTTGACGCCTGTGCTATTCGCTGCTATTGGTGGCTTCATGCGCCCTACTGTACTCTAGTATCTTCTGTTTGGCTCTGGGGATACCAGTGATATGGTTCTCAGGACGTAAGTTTTAGTTAGGCTACGTTTGGCTTTAAAGAGTGGTCTCGGCATATTAGCTGGCGTTAGGCTACGTTTGGTTATGTAACGTTTCGTTATGCTAGGAGAGGATAGCTTTGGCTTTTGTGCTACATACCACTATTCAGTCGACCAGTGCGCTATGCTGTCTAATAGTATGCTTTGTCTGGCTCTGGGGACGACTGCCATGTGGTCTCGTCACGTTCGGTTGAGTTTGGTTACGTTCGGTTAAGTTATGTTTGTTTGGGTTAGGCTTGGATACCATTGACTTTCTTGCCGTACCTTTATTCGGAGGATGTCAGTGCTGTACTGTGTTCTTCTACACTCTGCACAGCTCTGGGGTGGCCACCAATATTGGTCGCTGCACGTTAGGTTGAGTTAGGTTACGCTTGATTATGGTACTATTCGCTGGGATAGGAGAGTGTAACTTTGAATTTTATGCTATACACTGCTATTCGGCTCACCTCTGTGCGCTACTGAGGTCTGATAGCTTCAGTTTGGCTCTGGGAAAGAAGCAATGGTTGCCTCGGCACCTTATGCTGATTTAGGCTACGACTTCTTGGTCAGGTTATGTCAGGCTATGCCAGGATACCTTCGACACTTGTGTTTTACAATGCAATGCCGCGGACTTCTGTGATCTACTGTAGTCAAGTACATTCTGCTTAGCACTGTGGACGACAGAAACTGTGGTGTATGTAGTTTAAGTGGAATAAGGTTATCTTGACGTGCTATGTTTGTCTAGGTTATGCAAGGACAACCTTGACTTCTGCGCTATACGCTGCTGTACCGTGGATTCTTGCGCTCTACTTTGCTCTACTGTACGCTGCTCGACCGGGGGGAGGCCAGGAATAATGTACTCGTCACGTTAGGTTTAGCTAGACTAAGTTTGGTTAGGTTAGGCTTGGTCATGTAAGGTTAGGATATACTTAAAATTTGTGCCATTCGCTGCTCTTTGGAGGCTCTCTGCGCGACAGTGTGCCCTAGTATATTCTACTTGGCCCTGGCGCATTCACCAATAGTGGTAACGGCGCGTCAGGATTAGTTAGATTGCGTTTGGTTATATATCGTTTGGACAGGTTAGAATAGGGTAGCTGCGGGTATCTTTGGAAGATATCCCCCACGTGAAAAAAAAGATAGCTGCGACTTTTGTGCTATACACAGCGATGCGTCGCATTTCTGCGCTCTACATTGCTGTACTATACTCTGCTCGACTCTGAGGGTGCCAGTAATGGTGGCAGCGCCAGGTTAGTTATAATTATACTACGTTTGGTTATGTTATGTTTGGTTAAGGTAAGAAAGGATATCATTGACCATTGTGTTGTGTACTGCTGCTCGTTGGATTTCTGAGCTCTACATTGCTCTACTATACTCTTCTTGACCCTCGGGAGGCCAGCAATAGTGGTCGCTGCACGTTAGGTTTGTTTAGATTAAGATGGGTTAGTTTGGGTTAGGTTGGGTTTGGTTAGGATATCTTTGACTTTTGTGCTCATGACAGATATCCTATGGACTTCTGTGCCCTACTGTTCTCTATCATGTTTTGCATGTCCCTGGGGACGCCGGTAGCAGTGCACCCGGCACGTCAGGTTGAGTTAGGTTACGTTTGGTTATGCTAGGTTACGTAGAGTTTGGTTGAGGTAACATTGACTTTTGTGGTGCATATTGCGACCTCATGGACCTCTGCGCTCTCCTGAGCGCCATCACAATCTGATTGTCACTGTAGACGCCAGGAAGAGTGCTATCGGCACGTTAGGTTGAGGTATGTTGTGCTTGGTCGCGTCAAGTTTGGCCACGTTTGGTTAGGATGGCTTCGACTTTTGCGTTATACACTGCTATTCTGAGGATTCCTGCGTCCTACATTGCTCTGCTGTACTCTGCTTAGCTCATCTAATACCAGGAATAGCGGTCGTGGCACGTCAGGTTGGTCTTCATAACGTCCGCTAATTCTAGGTTTGGTTAGGTTAGGAGAGGACAGCTCTGACTTTTGTGCAATACAGTGCAATTCTGTGGACTTCTACGCTCAACTGCGATCTTATATACTTTGCTTTGATCTGGGAATGCCAGGAATGATGGCAGCGTCGCGTTAGGTTGTGTCAGTTTACATCTGCTGAGGTTAGGTTTGTTTGGTTTAGCTCAGGATGTTTTTGATTTTCGTGCAATACACTGCCATTCTATGGTCCTCCGCGCTCCGCTATCATCTAAAATGCTCTGCTAGGCTCTTGGAGGCCAGGACCAGTGTTCACGGCAGGTTCCATTGAGCTATGCTACGCATGGTTATGTTAGGTTACGTCAGATTATGTTATGATACCGTCGACTTTTGTGCTATTCAAAGCAATGCGGTTCATTTCTGCGCTCCGCTGTGCTATAGAATATTCTGCTTGGACCTGGGGAGGCCAGCAATAGTGTTCTCAGCATGTAAGGTTGAGTTATGCTGCGCTTGGACATGTAACATCTGGTGAGGTTTGGATAGGACAGTCTAGACTTTTGTACTATACACTGCCATCCGCGTATTCCTGCGCTCTACGGCGCCCTAGCATATTTTCCTTGGCTCTGGGTAGGCTAAAAGTAGTGCTCTCGGCATGTTAGGTTGAGTATAGCAACGTTTGCTTATGTTACGTTTGGTTAGGTCAGGACAGTGTAGCACAGACTTTTGTGCCATGCGCTGCTATTCGGTGGACTTCTGCGACCTATTGTGCTCCAATGTACTATGCTCGACACTGGGAAGGCGGGCAAGGGTGTTCGTGGCACGTTATTTTGTGATAGGTTACTTTTCGGTATGTTAGGTTGGGCCATGTTTGGTGAGGATAGATATGACTTTCGTACTATACACTGTCATTCGGTGGATTCCTACGATCTACTCCGCTCTACTCTATTCTACATGGCTGTGGGTATGCCAGCAGCATTGGTCGCGGAATATTATGTTCAGCTATGCTACGTTTTGTTTGGTTAGGTTTGGTCAGGTTATGTTAGGGTATCTTCGTCCTTTGTGCTATTCCCTGCATTGCGGTGAATTTCTGCGCACAGCTGTGCTGTAGAAGATTCTGCTTGTCCCTGTGGAGGTTAGCAATAGTGGCCTCGGCACGTTAGGTTGAGCTATGCCACGTTTGGTTATATTCCGTTGGGCGAGGTTAGGATAGGATGGTCCAGGCGCCTGTGCTTTAAGCTTGTCCTACGATATGTGCACTCTACGGCGCCCCTAATATTCTCTGCCAAGCTCTGGGGAGGCCAGCAATAGTGGTCTCGGCGCGTTAGGTTTACGTATGCTACTATTGCATATGAAAATTTTGGTTGTGTTAGGATAGAATATCTTAGCCTTTTGTGCCATTGACCGCTATCCGGTGGATTTCGCCGCTCTACTGCGCCCTTATATGTTCTGCATGGCTTTCTGGTGGCTAGTAATGGTGTTCTTAGCACGTTAGGTTGAGCAATGTTGCGTTTCGTTCGTGTGGGCTTGGAACGCTTGGTCAGGATTTCCATGAATAAAGTGCTATACGCTGCAATTCAGTGGATTTCTGCGCTCTACATTGCTCTACCATAGTCTGCTGGACTCTGCCGAGGCGATCAATAGCGGTCGCGACACGTTAGGTTGCGTTGGGGTACGTTTGGTTCTGTTATGTTAGGTTATGTATTGTTAAGGTAGCCATGACTCACGTGCTATGCACCCTTACTCGGTGTATTTCTGGAATCTGCTGCGCTCTACCACATTCTGCTTGGTTATGTGCAGGCCATGAGCAGTGGTCGCTGCGCGTTATGTTGAGCTATGATACGTTTGGTTATGTTAGGTTAGTTTATGTTATGCATGGGTACCACGGCTTTTGTGCTATTCACTGCAATGCGATGGATTTCTGCACTGTACTGTGCTATAATATATTCACCTTGGATCTGGAAGCGCCAGCAATAGTGGTATCGGTACGTTACGCTGAGTTAGGATACGGTCGGTTTGGTTAGGTTAGGTCTGGTTAGGTTAGTATATCTTGGACTTTTGCGCTTTACACTGCAATGAGGCGTGTTTCTGCGCCCCACTGTGCGCTGATATATTCAGGTTGTTGAGGTCATCAATCGTGGTCTAGGCACGTTAGGTTCGGTTAGGTTACGTTTGGTTATGTTGCGTTTGGTTTGGTTAGGCTCGTATATCTGTGGCTTTTGTGCTACACACTGCACTTCGGTTGATTCTAGCGCACTGCTGAGATCTGATATATTCAGTTTCGCTTCGGAGGAGACGGCAATCGTGGCCTCAGCACCTTACGCTGAGTTGGACTGCGTTTGGGTTGTTTACGTTAATCCAGGTTAGGTTACGTGTTCTCCACTTTTGTGCATTACACAGCAACGCCGAAGATTTATGTGATCTACTGCGCCCTAGTATCATTTGCGTTGCTCTGGAAGGTCAGCATTAGTGGTACAGGGCGGCTAGGTGCTGTTTGGTTACGTCGTGTTGTGCCGTGTATGGTTAGCTTGAACCAGGACAGCTCGGACTTTTTGCTTTACACAGCCATTCGTTGGACTCCTGCGCTCTGCTGGGTTCTAATATGTTCTGCTTGGCTCCGGCCAGGAAGCCAGTAATTGTGGTCTAGGCACCTCAAGTTGAGGCAGGATACGTTTCGTCATGTTACGTTGGCTTAGGTTAGGTTTGGACAGCTTCGGAATTTCTGTTATACACTACGATTCTATGGATTCCTGCGCTCTGTCATCCACTCAAATGCTCTGCTTGGCACGTGGGATGCCGGCAATAGTGCTCTCGGCACGTTAGGTTGAGTTATGTTACGTTTGGTTAGATTGGGATAGGGTAACATTGACTTATGTGTGATACACTGCTATTTGGTAGATTTCTACGCTTTACTGTGCTCTAATATGATCTGCTTAGCTCTGTGGAGGCCGTTAGTAGAGGTCTTTACTCGTTACGCTTTGTTGTTATATGTTTGGCTAGGTCAGGGTATCATTGGATATCCTGGGTAGATAGTTAGCGTATCTTTGGTTTTTGTGCTATACACCGATATCTGGCGTCTTTCTGCGATGTACTGTGCTCTAGTATCATCAGGTTCGCTCTGGGGAGGACAGAAATTGTGGTCTCAGCGCGCATGTATGAGATATGTTACGCATGGCTTCTGATTTCCGGATAGTTTTTGTCATTATAGCTTCGCCTTCCGTGCTATACACTGCTGATCGACCGATGTCTGTGCACAGCGTTGCTCTACTAGTATCTGAGCGTCTGTGGGGAGTCCAGCAATAGCGGTCGTGGCAGGATTGTTTGCGACATGTTACCATTGGTAAGACCAGGTTAGGTTAAGTTTGGTTAGGATGGCATTGACCTTTGCGCTATGCACTACTATTCGATACTTATCTGCGCTCGGCATTACTCTACCAGCGTCTGCTTGCCTCTGAATAGGCTAGAAATAGTGGTTGTGGCACGTTTGGTTTAGTTAGGATACGTTCGGTTAGGATAGGTTTGGCTTAGTTCGTTTAGGATGGATTTGACTTTCGTGCTATACACTTCTATTCGGTGGATTTCTGCGCTCTGCTGTGCTGCGGCGTATTCTGCTTGGTTATGGGGATGCCAGCAATTTTGGTCTCGGAACGTTAGTCTGAGTTATGTTGCGTTTGGCTATTTTACGTTTTGCTTGGATAGGATAGGATAGCATTGTCTTTTGTGTTATACAGGGACATTCGGAGGACCTTTGCGCTCTACTGTGGTGTAATATGCCCTGCTTGGCGTTAGATAGTGCTGCAATATCGGTCTCGTCACTTTACGTTTTGCTATACTTCGTTTGAATATGTTAGGTTAGGTCATGTTAGGTGAAAATAAGATTGACCGCTGTGCTATACACTGCAGTGCGTTGAATTTCTGCGCTCTGCTGTGCTCTGGTATTTTCTTTACGGCCCTGCGCAGGCATGCAGTGACGTTGTCGGCACGTTGCATTTAGTTAGGCTACGTTTGCATATGACAAGTTTGGTTATGTTAGAACGGAATAGCTTACACTTTTGTGTCATTCAATACTATTCGGTTGATTTCTGCGCAATACAGCGATCCAATATGCTCTGCTTGGCTCTGGGGTGGCCAGTAATAGTCGACTCGGCACGTTAGGTTATGCTATGTTACGTTTCGATAGAGTAGGCTGGGCAGGCTTCGTAATTATTCCTGTGATTTCTGTGCTCTACACTTCTATTCGGCGGATTCCAGCGTTCTCTATTGCTCTACTATACACTCTTCGACTCTGTAGGTGCGATCAATAGTGGTCGGGTTACGCCATTCTGCGTTGGGTTATGTTTGGTTAGGCTTCGTTGGGCTGAGTTTGCTCCGTATAGCTTTGACTTTTGTGCCAGTCGCCGTTATTTAGTGGATTTCTGCTCTCTACTGCGCTCTCATGTGTTCTGCATGGCTCCGGTGCGGCCTGCAATATTGGTCTCGGCACGTTATGCTGAGTTAGGTTACGCATCGTTATGTTGTTTTCGGAAAGTTCGGTAAGGATTTCTTCGACTTTTGTGCTGTACATTGATATCTGGTGAATTTCTGCGCTCTGCATTGCTCTACTGTACTCTTCTCGACCACGTGGAGGAGAGCAATAGTGGTCCTGGCACGTCAGGCTGAGTTAGGTTACGTTAGATTATGTTTGCTAAGGATAGCTTTCACTTTCGTGCTATACATTGTTGTCAGTTGGATTTCTGTGATCTACTGTGCTCCACTATGCCCTGGTGGACTCTTGGGATGCGAGCAATAGCAGCCGCGGCACATTAGGTAGAGTTACGGTGGATTTCTGCGCTCTAATGCGCTCTAATATTTTCTGCTTGGCCCTGGGGGGCCAGCAATAGTGGTCCCTGCGCGTTAGGTTCAGTAAGGCTACCTTGCATATGACAAGTTTGACTATGGTAGGACGGGATAGCATAGACTTTAGTGCCATTCAACGCTATTCGGTGTATTTCTGCGCCCTATTGCGTCCTAATGTGCTCTGCTTGACTCTTGGGTGGCCAGTAATCGTCGACTCGGCACGTTATGTTGAGTTATGTTACGTTCCGTTTGGGTAGGTTGGGAAGGCTTGGTCAGTATTTCTTTGACATTTGTGCTTTACACTGCTATTCGGCTGACTCCTGCATTCTACGTTGCTCTTCTATACTCTGCTCGACTCAGTGGAGGCGAGCAATAGCTTTCGCAGCAAGTTAGTTTGAGTCAGGTTACATACCGTTAGCTTAGGTTATGGTAAATTAGGACAGCGTAGCTCTGACTATCGTGCTGTACACTGTTGTTAGGTGTGTCTCTGTTATCCACTGTGCTCTACTATACTCTGCTTGGCTACGTGGAGGCCAGAAGCAGCAGTCGCTGCACGTAGTGCTGAGTTACGCTTCGTTCGTTTAGGTTAGGTTAGGTCATGTTTTGCATGGTTATCTAGGGCTTCTGTGCTATAAACTGCTATGCGGTGAATTTGTGCGCTCAAATGTGCGCTAATGTTCTCTGCTTGGGCCTGTGGAGGCCAGCAATTGTGGCCTCTGCACGCAAAGTTGAGTTAGGCTGCGTATGGTCAGGTTAGGCTTGTTTAGGTTAGGACAGGGTGGCTTTGGCGCTTGTGCTATGCGCTATAGTTCGGTGGATTTCTACGCCCTACGCTGTTCTACTATACTCTGGTCGACTCTGGTGTGTCCAGTAATAATTGTCTCGGCACGTTAGGTTGAGATAGGCTGCGTTTGACTACGTTACGTTTGTTTGAGTTTAGTTATTTTGAGTTATGCTTGATTTGGTTAGGAGAAGGCAGGGTAGCTTAAACTTTTTTGCTGTACACTGCTCCTCGGTTGATATACGATATGCACATTGCTGTATTACACTCTGCTCGATTCTCGGTAGGCCAGCAATCGTGGTCGCGGGACGTTAGGGTGAGTCATAATACGTTTGGGTGGGTTAGGTTACGTTGCGTTAGGTTAAGATAGATTCCACCTTTGTGCCACACACTGCTCTTCTATGGACTTCTGCGCTTCACTGTGCGCCATCACTCGCTGCTTGTTTCTGGGGACCCCAGGAATAGTTGTTCCGTCATGTTGGGTTAAGTTAGGCTACGTTTGGTTCTGTTACGTTAGTTCGGCTTATGTTTGGATAGCAGTGACTTTCGTGTTTTATACTATTATTCGGTGAAATTCTGAGTCCTACTGTGCTCTACTATGCTCAGCTCTACTCTGGTGAGGCCAGCTATAGTGGTCGCGGCAACTTACCTTGAGTCATGTTACGTTTGGCTATGCTTCGGTATGTTATGTTAGGAATGGATGGCTTTAAGATCTGTGCCATACAGTGCTATTCGCTCGTCATCTGCGATCTACTGTGGTATAGTATGTTCCGCATTGTTCTGGGGAGGTCAGCAATAGCGGTCTCGGCACGTTAGGTTAAATTAGGCTACGCTCGTTTATATAAGGTTTGTATTAGTTAGGATTGGATAGAGTTGACTTGAGTGCAGTACACTACTATCCGTTGGGTTTCTACGCTCTACATAGGTCTGCTATGCTATGCTCGACTCAGGGGAGGCCAGTAATGGCTGTCTCGACACGTTAGATTGAGTTAGGATACGTGAAGCTTGGCTATGCTTCTTTGGATATGTCATGTCGGCTTGGGCGGTGTTCGGATAGCTTTTAGTTTTCTGCTATACACTGCGATTCTATGGATTTCCGCACTCCACCCCCTCTAATATGGTGTGCTTGTCCCTGGGGAGTCCAGCAAAGGCGGTAGGTTCACGTTTGGTACAGCTATGGTACGTTTGGTAATGATAAGATTGGTTAAGTTTGGAGAGGGTGTCTTTGACTCTTGTGCTATGTACTTCTATTCGGTGGATTCCTGGCTCTACTGCGCTCTACTGTAATCCGCTCGATTCTGTGGAGGCTAGTTAGGTCACGGCACGTTAGGTTGAGATATATGACCTTTGGTTATGTTACGTTTGGCTAGGCTAGGATAGGATAGCGTTGACTCTTATGCTACACACCTATTCGGTGCACCTATGCGCTCCACTGTGCTCTAGTATATTCTGCTTGCCTCTGGTGTGGCCAACAATCGTGGTCTCGGCATGCTAAGTTGGTTTAAGTTACGCTTGGCTTGGCCAGGTACGGTTAGGCTTCGCCTGGGCAACTTTGTCTTTTCGGCTTTACACTGCTATACGGTCGATATCTGCCCCTGCGGTGCTCCTCTAGCATCTGCCCTTCTCTGGGGAGGCAAGAAATGGCGGTCGCCTCGCGTTTGGTTGTGATAGGATACACTTGGTTATGTCAGGTTTATTTATGTTTGGGCAGGATTGCTTTGACTTTTGTGCTATACACCGCTATTCGGAGGATTTCTTCGCACTATCGTGCTTTAGTATGGTCTGCTTGTCTCCACGGTGGCCATAAAAAGCGGTCGCAGCACCTTATGATGGGTTTGACTACGTTTGGTTAGGTTAAGTTGGGTCATGTTTGGTTAGATTATCTATAGCTTTTGTGATATACAGAGGAATGCGTTGGATATGTGCGCTCTACTGTCATCTAGTATATTCTGCTTGGCTTTGGGGAGGCGTGCAACAATGTCCGCGGCGGGATAGAATGACTTAAGCTACGTTCTGCTATGGTACGTTTGGTTATGTTAGGATTCGATAGCCTTGACCTTCGTGCTATACGTTCCTCTTCGGTAGATTGCTGCCTTCTATTGTGCTCAAGTACAGTACGCTTGTCTCTGTGGCGGCCGGCAACTCTGGTCTAGTCATGCTAGGTTGAGTTTGGTTACGTTTGGGTATGCTACGTTTGGAAAGGTTAAGGTAGGCAACAACCACCTTTATGCTATACACTGCTATTTGGTGGATCTCTGCGCTCTACTGTGCTCTAATGTGTTCAGCTTGGCTCTGTGGCGGCCGGTAACAGTAGTATCGGCACATTTGCTTGAGCTATGTTACGGTTCGTTGGGATATGTTATGGAGGTTTGGTTAGGGTTTCTTCGACTTCTGTGCCATACACTGTTATGCGGAGGATTTCGGCGATCTATTGTGCTCTAATACATTCTGCTTGGCTGTGGGGATGACAGGAGCAGTGGCCACGGTACGCTACGTTGGGCTATGCTACGTCAGGATAGGTTACGTTAGGTTAGGTTAGGTTAGGGTACTTTCGCCTTTTGTGCTTTACACTGTTATTCGGTGGATTTCGGTGATCGACTGTGCTCTACAACATTCTGCTCAGCTATGTGGAGGCCAGGTTCCGTGGTCGCGGCACGTTACTTTGAGCCATTCTACGTTCGGCTAGGTTTGGTTAACACAGGTTGGGCTAGGACATCTACGGCTTTTGAGCTATAAACTACTATTCGGTGTATTCCTGCGCTCTACATTGCTCTTCTGTACTCTGCGCGACTCTGGGAAGGCGAGCAATAGTGGTCGCGGCACGATAGGCTGAATTATGTTAGGTTTGGTTAGGTGAGGTCAGATTGCGTTTGGTCAGGATTGCTTTGACTGTTGTGCTATACATTGCTATTCGGTGGACTTCTAGGCGGCACGTTGCTCTACTATATTCTGCTTGACCGAGGGGATCCCAGCAACATTGTTCGCAGCACGGTATGTTGGGTTAAGGTACGTTTGGATATGCTCCATTGGTTTGGGTAAGGGTTGGGCACCTTAGACTTTTCTGATTTACACCGCGATTGTATGGATTTCTGCGTTCTACTATCCAGTAGCATGTTCTGCTTGGCTCTGGTGTCGTCAGCAATCGTGGTCACTGCACGTTAAATAGCGTTAGGTTACGTTAGGATATATTACGGTGGGCTATGTTTGGTGGTAATAGCTTCGACTTTTGTGCTACACACTACCATTGGGTGGATTCCTGCACTCTACTGTACTCTAATATGTTCAGCCTGGCTCTGCGAAGGCCAGCAATAGTGGTGTCGGCATGTTATTTTGAGCTTTTCCACGTATGGCTTGATTATGTTTGGTCAGGTAAGGTTATGGTACCCTCGGCTATTGTGCATTGCACAGCAATTCGGCGGGCTTCTACATTCTACTGTGCTCTTGTATATTTTGCTTGGCTCTTGGAAGGCGAGCAATAGCGGTATCGGCATGTTACGCTGAGTTAGGCTAGGTTTGGCTTGGTCACGTTAGGTCAGGTTAGGTTAGGATATCTTAGACTTTTGTGCTGTACACTGCTGTACCGTGGATTTCTGCGCTCGAATGTGCTCAATATGTTCTGCTTCGCCCTGGTGTGGCCAGAAAGTGAGGTCTCGGCGTGTTAGGGTGAGTTAGGGTATGTTTCGTTAGGTTAGGTTAAAAATCTTCTGTTTTGATTTCTTTGACCTTTATGCCATACACTGCTATTTGGTAGATTTCTGCGCTCTAAATTGCTCAACTACACTCTGCCCGACTCCCGGGACGCAAGCAATAGCGGTCGTGGCACCTCAGGCTGAGTTACGTAACATTCGGTTAGGTTAGATTAGGCTAAGTTTTCTTAGGGTAGCTTCGACTTTCGTGCTATACACTGATGTTCCGTGTGTTTCTGTGATCTACTCTGCTCTATTACATTCTGCCTGACCTTGGGCAGGCCTGTTGCTGTGGTCACTGCACGTTGCGTCGAGCTATGCTTCGCTTTGTTGCGACAGGTTAGGTCATGTTATGTTAGGATATATTCGACTTTTGTGCTACACACTGAAATGCGGTGTGTTTCTGTGCACTACTGTGCTCCGGTGCATTCTGCTTGCCTCCGTGGAGGACAGCAGTGGTGGTCTCGTCATGTTAGGTTTAGCTGGGATACGTTAAGGCATGTCACGTTTGGATTGGTTTGGGGAAGCTGCTTTGACTTTTGTGCTTTACAATGCTTTTCGGCGGAATCCTGTTATCTAAAGCGTTCTACTACATTCTGCTTTGCTCTGGGGAGGTCTGTTGCTGTGGTCGCGGCACGTTGCGTTGGGCTATGGTACGCTCGTTTGTGTCATGTTAGGGCAGGTTAGGACAGGCCACTACGACCTAAGGGCGATACACTGCTCCTCGACTATCTGCGCTCTAATGTGCTCTGCTTCGCTCTACGAAGGCCATCAACAGATTTCGCGGCACGTTACGTTGTGTTATGCTACATTCGGTTAGGTTTGGTTATGCCAGGTTAGGTTAAGTTATCCTCGACTTTTGTGCTGTACATCACTGCACGTTGGATTTCTGCGCTCTATGTTACTCTACTATACCCTGCACGACTCTGCGGAGGCAAGAAATAGCGGCCGCTGCACGTTTGGTTGAGTTACGTCACGTTTGGTTATGTTAGGTTAGGGTAAGTTTGGTTGGGATAGCTTCGACTTTCGTGCTTTACACTGTTTTTTGGTGTATTTCTGTGATACACCGTGCTCTACCATATTCGGCTTGGCTATGGGAAGTCCAGGAGCAGTGGTCGCTGCATGTTATTTTGAGATATGCTACGTTAGGCTTGGTTAGGTTAAGACAGGTTATGGTAGGGTATCTACCGCTTGTGCGCTCTTCACCCCATTGCGGTGGATACCTGCGCTATACTGTGCGCTGGTAAATTCTGCTTGTCCCTTTGGACGCCATCAACAGCGGTGCCGGCGTGCTAGTTTGGGTTATGCTCCGTTTTGGTGTGCTACGTATGGCTAGGTTAGGGTATGCCACTTTGACTTCAGTGCTATTTACTGCTATTCGGTGGATCTCTGCGCTCTAATGTGCTGTAGTGTGCTCTGCCTGGCCCTGGGGATGCTACTAATATTGGCTTCGTAACGTTATGTTTAGACACAATTCGTATGGGCAGGTAATGTATGGTCAGGTTATGTCAGGATATGTCTGACTTTTGTACTATGCACTGCAGTGCGGTGTATTTCTGTGACCTACTGTGCTCTATTGCATTCTGCTTGGCTCTGGGCATGCCAGCAGCAGTGGCCTCGGCACGTAATGATCAGTTATGCTACATTTGGTTTGGTTAGGTTAGACCAGGTTAGGTCAGGAAATCCTCGACTCCAGCAGCGTACACTTCTCTTCGGTGGATTTCTTCGCTCCACACTGCCCTGCTCTGCTATGCGCGACTCTGTGGAGGCGAGCAGTAGCGATCGCGGCACGATGGTTTGAGTTAGGGTACGTTTGGTTACGTCAGGTTAGGCTAAGTTTGGTTAGGATAATTTTTACTCTCGTGGCATACACTGTCACTCGGTGTATTCCTTTGATCTACTGTGCTGTACTTCATTCTGCTTGGTTCAGTGGAGGCCAGGAGCAGTGGTCGCGGGACGTTATGTTGAGCTGTGCTACGCTGTTAGGTTATGTCCGGTTAGGTTAGGTTATGTTCAGCTTTCGTGCTATTCACTGCAATCGGGTGGATTCCTGCGCTCTATTGTACTATAGTGCATTCTGCTTTTCCCTGTGGATGCCAAAAATTGTGTTCTCGTCGTGTCAGGCGTAGTTAGGTTACGTGCGTTTATGTCACGTTTATCTAGGATAGGTAATGCTACTTTGACATTTGTGCTGTGTACTGCAATGCTGTGGTCCTCTGCGCTCTATTATGCTCTGATATATTCTGCTTGGCCCTTGGGAGGCCAGCAATAGTGATCAAGGCACGATAGTATCAGTTAGATTACGTTCGGTTATGTTACGTTTTGTCATGTTAGGCTAAGATAGCGTTGACTTTTGTGCTGTACACTGCTATTCGGTGGATTTCTGCCTTCTGCGTTGCTGCTATTTGTTCTGCTTGACTCTGGGGAGTCCAGCAATATTTGCCGCATATCGTTATGTTGAGTTACACTACTTTTGGGTAATGTAGGTTTGGTCAGGCTAGGTTTGGGTATCCCTCAACTTTGTGCTCTGCACTACTATTCGTTGTTTTTCTGCGCTCTACATTGCTCCACTATATTCTGCGCGACTGTGGAGAGGCCAGTAATAGTGGTCCCGTCACGTTAGGCTGAGTTAGTCTACGCTTGGTAAGGTTATGTTCGCTTTGGTTATGTTTTTATAGCTTTGACTCCCATGATATACACATTAATTCGGTGCAATTCTGCGCTCTACCGTGCTCCACTATAGCCTGCTTCGTCATGGGGATTCCAACAATATTGGTTTAGGCTTCGTTTGGGAAGGTAACATTTGCTTGTGTTTGGCCTGGATGGCTATGACTTTTCTGCTATACGCTATGATCCTATGAATTTGTGCGCTCTACCCTCCTCAAATGTGTTCCGCTTGGCTCTGAGGAGAGCGGCAGCAGAGGTCTCGGCTCGTTAATAGTAGATAGGTTACGTTACATTTGGTTAAGTTATGATAGGAACGCTCTGATTTTTGTGCTATATACTGCTATATGATTGATATCTGCGTTCTACTGTGCTCTAATATGTCCTGATTGGCAATGAGGAGGCCAGAAATAGTGTTCTCGTCACGTTTGTCTGAGCTATAATGCGTTTGGTTACGTTACGTTTGTTAAGGACAGGTTTGGTTAGGTTTTGTAAAGACTGCTCTGACTTTTGTACTATACACTGATATTCGGACGATTTCGGCGTTCTATATTACTCTGCTATACTCTGCTTAGCTCAGATGAGGACAGCAATATCGGTCATGGCACTTCTGAATAGTTTTCTCTAAGTCTGCTTCTGTTACGCCTGGTTTGGTTAGGATAGGGTTGCTTAGACTTGTGTACTATACACTGCTATTTAGTTGATGTCTGCGCTCTACTGTGCTCTAATATTTTCTGCATGGGGTTGGGGAGGCTAGCAATTGTGATCCCGGCACCTTGGGTTGAGTTAGGCTGCGATCGGTTAGGTTACGTATGGTCAGGTTAGGACAGGTTAGCTTTGACTTTTGAGCTATGCACTGCCATTCGGTGGATTTCTGCGATCTACATTGCTCTACTCTACTCTGCTGGACTATCTGGAGGTAAGCAATTGCGGTCTCGGCACGTTAATTTAAGTATTGCTACGTACCGCTTTGTTAGATCTGGACAGGTAAGGTTAGGCTACCTTTGGCCTTTGTGCATTGCACAGCAATGAGACGGACTTTTGCTTTCTACTGTGCTATCGTATATTCTGCTGGGCTCTGAGAAGGTAAGCAATAGCGGTATCGGCATGCTATGTTGAGTTGTGTTAGGTTTGGTTTGTTTATGTTAGGTCTGGTTATCTTATGGTACCTTTCGCTTCTGTGCATTACGCAGCAATGCGGCGGACTTCTGAGGTGTACTGTGATCTAATATGCTCTGCTTTGCAGTGTGAATGCCACAAATACTGGCACCGGCGCGTTAGTCTGGGTTAGGTTACGCTTGGTTTTGCTAGTTTGGGAGTGGTTTGGCTTTGAGAGCTTTGACCTTAGCGCTGTACACTGCTATTCGGTGGATTTCTGCGCTCTGCTGTGCTCTAGTATGTTCTGCTTGGCGCTGGGGGAGCCAGCAATAGGGGTATCGGCACGTTAGGTGTATATATTCTGCGTTCGTCTAGGTTAGGTTATGTCTGGTTGGGTAAGGATTTCTTCGACTTTTGTGCTATGCATTGCTATTTGGCGGCTTTATGCCGCCCTACCTGGCTCTACTATACTCTACTATTTTGCTGTAGACGCCAGCAATAGTGGTCGTGGCAGGATAGATGCAGTTAGGTTACGTTTGGATATGTTACGATTGGTTGGGCTGGGAAAGGATGGTTATGACTTTTGCGCTGTATACTTCTTTTCAGCGGATTCCGGCGCACTAGTGTGCTCTAATATTTTCTGCTTGGCCCTGGGGAGGCCAGCAATACAGGTCTCGGCACATAAAGTCGATCTGGGTGACGCTTGGTTAGGGTCGGTTAAGCTTAGCTCGGCCAGGATAACTCAGACTTTCGTGCCATACACAGTTGTTCAGTGGATTTCTGCACTTCACAGTGCTCTACTATATACTGCTTGGCCCTGGGATGACCAGCAGTAGTGGTATCTGCAGGTTGGTCTGCGCTAGGTAACGTATGGTTAGGATAGGTTAAGTGTATTTCGGTTGGTATAGCTGTTGCTTTTGTGTCATACGGTGTTATCCGGTGGATTTCTGCGCTCTGCTGTGCTCAGGGTGTGCCAGCAATACTAGTCGGTGCACGTTATGTAGAATTATGCTACGTTTGTATGGGCTACGTTAGTATGGGTTAGTTATGTGTAGCTCCGAATTTATAGCTATACGCTGCAATTATATGGATTTCTGCGCATTGCTCTCCTATAATATGTTCTGCTCGGCTATGGGGAGGCCAGAAATAGCGGTCGCGGCGCGATACGTGTAGTTAGGTTACGGTAGGTTATATTACGATTGGCTTGGTTAGGAAATGGTAGCTATGACTTATGTGATATACACTGATTTTCGGTGGATTTCTGCGTTCTACAGTGCTCCGGTGTATTCTGCATGGCACCGCGGTGGCCAACAACAGTGTCCGCGGCACGTTAGGTTGGGTTAGGTTACGGTCTCCTATGTTACGCTTGGTTCGGTTAGGATAGTGTAGTTGTGACTTTTGTGGTATACAGAGCGATTCCATGAATTTCTGTACTCTACTGTGCTCTACTGTATACTGTTTGTCCTTGAGTATGCCATCAATAGTGGTCGCTGCACGATAGAATGGGATACGTTACGTTCGGTTATTCAACGATTGATTATGTTAGGATTGGGTAGCTTTGACTTTTGTACTGTAAACTGCGATTCGGTGGATTTCTGCGCTCTACATAGCTGTACTGTGCTCTGCATGGCTCTGGGACGACAGCAATAGTGGTCTCAGCACGTTAGTTCGAGTTACGTTACGTTTGGTTACGTTATGTTTGGTTTGGTTAGGATAGGTTAGCTGCGAGTTTTGTGACATACACCGCGACCCGGTGGATTATTGCGTCCTTCTGCGCTCCAAAATTTTCTGCTTGGCCCTGGGGATGCCAGCAACAGTGGTCTCTGCACGTTGGATTCTGTTACGTTACGTAAAGCAATATCGATCGCTATTGCTGGCGTTCCCAGGGACAAGCGGAGTGTACCAGAGCACATTAGGGAGCAGAAATCCGCTGCATTTCAGTGCAAAGGACAGAAGCCATAGATATCCTATCCTAACCTGACCTAAACTAACCAACCCGAGCATAGCCTATCTCAACGTAGCATGCTGATGCCACTAATGCTGGCCCTCCCAGAAACAAGCGGAACAAACTAGTGCACGATAGAGCCCAGAAATCCACCGGACTTCAGTGTACAGCGGAAGAGGCAATGATTTCCTATTCTAACGCTAACAAGTTTAACCTAACCGAACATAACCTAACTCTGCCTAACGCGCAGCGGCCACAGTTTCTGGCCTCCTCGGAGCAAAGCAGAGCGTATTAGATCTCAGTAGTGCGCAGAAACATACCGAATAGCAGTGTATAGCGCAAAAGTGAAAGCTGTATTGGCCTAACGTAGCCAAAGGTAGAACAACCAAACGTATCCTAACTCAACCTAATCGCCCTACACCACTGTTGCTGACCTTCACATATCTAAGCATGGTATACTACAGCACAGAAGATCACACACATCGGCGGCGCTTCAGTGCAAAACACTAAAGACAAAGATATCCTAACATAACCTGACCCAACCTAACACAAGCAAACGCAGCATACCACAGCATAAAGTGCCAAGACCACTATTGCAGTCTTCCTCGGACCCAATTTGAACAAATCCGATCCAATTCCGAACAAGTCAACCGCGCAGCTGTGCATAGCACAAAGGTCAATGCGATCCGTACCTAAGCCAGGCAAATGTAGCTTAGCCAAACGTAGCATTGCTCAACCTAACGTACATAGACCACGACTGTTGGCCTCCCCAGTGCCAAGCGGAGCAAACCGGAGCACAGCAGAGCGCAGGAATCCACAGAATAGCAGTGAATAGCACAAAAGTCAAAGCTACACTTACCTAACAAAGCACCACCTGTCCTAACCAAACGTAATCTAGTACAACCTAACGTGCCGCGGTCAGTATTGTGGACATGCACTGGGTCAATCTGAACATATTGGAGGATAGTAGGGAGCAGAAGTCAATAGAAACACAGTCTATAGCAGAAAAGTCGAAGATACACGAACTAAACCAAAGCCAATATAGAATAGCCTAACGTATCCGATCTCTACCAAATGTGCCGAGAACAGTATTACTGGCATCCTCGGAGCCAAGCAGAGCATACTAGGGCACTGTAGATCGCAGAAGTCCACCGAATAGCAGTATAGCAGACAAAAGTCAAAGCCATCCTGGCCTAACCTAACCAAACATAACATAACCAAACGTAACCTATGAATAGCAGTATAGCAGACAAAAGTCAAAGCCATCCTGGCCTAACCTAACCAAACATAACATAATCAAACGTAACCTAACCAAACCTATCGCTCCTAGACCACTATTGCTGACTTCCAGGGAGCCAACCAGAATATACTACGGCGCAGGAGAACGCAGAAATCCACCGGAGGGCATTGTATAGCACTAAAGTCAAAGCTACACTCTCCTAACCTAACCAATCGAAATATACCGAACGTAACCTAACTAAGCCTACCATGCAGCGAACACTATTGTTGACCACCCCAGAGTCGGGCAGGGTATTGTAGGGCAGGGTAGAGCGAAGAAATCCGCCGGAGAGGAGTCTTTGCCGAGAAAGTCAAAGCTGTCCAACCATATCCCAAAGGAACGTAAACTAACCAAAGATAACCTATCTCAACGTAATATACCGAGACCAATATTGCTGGCTTCCCCAGAACCAGGCAGAGCCTACTGGAGCAGAGTAGAGCACAGAAGACCCCCGAAAAGCGGTGTAAAACTCAAAAGTCAGATCTATCCTCTCCTAACGTAACCAAACGTAATATAATCATACGTATCCTAACTTAGCCGAACGTACCGAGACCACAATTGCTGGAATCCACAGAGCCAAGCAGAATATACTAGAGCACAGTAGATCGCTGGTAGCCACCGCATAGAGGCGTATAGCACAAAAAGTCAAATATGTCCTAACCAAACCTACCTAACCTAACGCAACCAAACGTGGACTGACTAAACCTAACGTGCCGAGACCACTACTTCTGGCCTACCCAGTGCCAATCACGATAGACTAGAGCACGGTAGAGCGCAGAAATCTATCGGATAGCAGTTTATATCGCAAAGGACAAAGTCATCATAATCAAACCTGACCCAACATAGCCTAAGCGTACGCAACATAACTAATACTATCCTGTCACAACCACCATTGCTGGCAACCTGAGGGTCGAGCAGGGTTTAGTAGATCAATGTAGAGTGCATTAATCCACAGAATAACAGTGCATAGCGCAGATGTCAAAGATATCCTTGCCTAACCCAACCCAACCTAGCCAAACAAAACGTAATCTAACACAACCTAACGTGCCGCGAACAGTATTGCTAACCACTGCAGTGTCCAGCAGAGCTAATTAGAGATCAGAAATCCACAGCATCGCAGTCTGGAGCAGAAAAGCCGAAGCTATCCAAATCCAACCAAGGCAAACATAACATAGCCAAACATATCCTATCTCAACCTAATGTGCCGAAACCAGTATTACCGGATCGCCAAGGTCACGCAGAACATACTAGGGTACAGTAGGGCGAAGAAGTCCACTGCATTTCAATGTACAGGGCAGAAGTCAAAGGTAACCTATCCTAACTCGAACAAACCGAACACAGCCAAACGTAACCTGACTCAAACTAACACGACGCGGCCCCTACTTCTTGCCTCCCCAGAGCAAAGCGGAGAATATCAGATTGCAGTAGAGCGTAGAAATCCACCGAATAGCAGTCTATACACAAAAGTCAAAGTTGTCTTGGCCTAGGACAACCAAGCATAACATAGCCATAGGTAAACTGACTCGACCTAACAGACCTACACCACTATTGCTGACAACCTCAGAGCCAAGCATGATATACCAGAGACAAACACAGCGCAGAAAACCGCCGCATTGCTGCGTAAAGCACAAGAGACAATGATATCCGAACCCAACTTAGCCTTACGAAACATACTGAAACGTAGCCTAACTAAGCGTAACGTGCCCATACCACTATTGCTGGCTTTCCCGGAGACAAGCTGGATATATTAGAGCATGGCAGAGCGCAGAAGTCCACCGAATGACGGTGTACAGCACAAAAGTAGAAGCTGTCCGCTACAAACCAAACAAATCGTAACATACCCAACCGTAACCTAACACAACCTAAGGTGCCGATGCCACTGTTGCAAGCCTCCGCAGAGAGAAGCAGAATGTGTTAGAGCACAGTAGTGCCTAGAACTCGACCGCATTGCAGGTCTTAGTACAAAGAACAAAGCTATCCTAACCTAAACAAACCTAGAGTGACCTTGCCAAACGTTGGCTAACTCAAACTAACGTGCCGAGTCCACCGTTGCTGGGCACCTAGGAGCCAAGCGGAGCACATTAGAGCACAGAGGAGCGCACAAATCCACCGAAATGCAGTGTGTAGCACAAAAGTCATAGTTATCATAGAAAACCCTAACCAATCGTAGCGGAACCGAACGTAGCCTAACTCATCCTGACGTGCAGCAACCACTATTGCTGGCCTCGCCAGAGTGACGCAGAGCATAATGGGGCAGAGTACAGCGCAGGAATCCACTGAATAACCGACTATGCCTAGAAAGTCAAAGCTATCCAAACGTAATCCAAACGCACGTAACCAAACCAAACGTAACCTAACTCAACCTTATGTGCCGAGACCTCTATCGCTGGCCTCCCAGATCAAAGCAGAGATTATTAGGGCACGGTAGAGCACAGGAATCCGAATAATATAAGCGTTTAGGGCAAAATTCAAAGCCATCATAACCTATACCTAGCCCAACTCAGCCAAACCGGACGTAACCTAATTCAACCCATCGTGCCACGACCACTATTGCTGGCCACCTCAGAGTGCAGCAGAGTATAGTAGAGCAACTTAGAGCGCAGGAATCCACCGAATAGCAGCGTAAGGTACAAAAGTCGAAGTTATCCTACATAACATAACCAAACGTAACATAACTAAACTCAACCAAATCCAACCTAATGTGCCTAGACCACTTTTGCTGTCCTCCCCGTTGCCAAGCAGAACATATGAGAGGAGAGTAGAGCATAGGAGCCCATATAATGGCAGTGTATAGCAGAGGAGTTGAAGCTCTCGAAACCTGACGCAATTTAACCTAACCAAACCAAACGTAGCCTAACTCGAGCTAACGTGCCGAGACCATCATTGCCGGCCACTCCTGAGGCAAGCAGATAATATTAGAACACAGTAGAGCGCAAATACCCTCCGAACAGCAATTTATACTACAAAGGCCAAAGCTATCCTTGCCTAACCTAACAAAACATGGCATAACCAAACGTGACAGAGCACAACCTAATGTGTCTAGGCCACTATTTCTGACTTCCACAGAGCCAACCAGAATATACTAGAGCACAGAAGGTGCAGCAATCAGACGCATTGCAGTGTAATGCACAAAAGTCAAATGTAACCGTATCGAACTTGCCCTAACCTATCCTAACCGAACGAAGCATAACTCAACGTAACGTGCCGATGCCACCAATGCTGGCGCACGCAGAGGCAAGACGAACATATTAAGGCTCGGTAGTGTGCAGAAATCCGCTGTATAGCAGTGAATAGCGCAAATGCCAGAGCTAGACCCTCCTAACCTATTAAATCGTAATGTAACCGAACGTAACCGAACAGAATATAACGCGCCGTGGCCACCATCTCTGGCCTCCCCAGAGCAAAGCAGAGCATGCTTGACCACTGTATGGCGCAGAAATCCACCGAGTATCTGTGTGTAGCTCAAAATTCAAAGCTAACCTAGCCTAACATAACCAAGCGTTATCCAACTACACCTAGCGTGACTATTGCTGGCCTCTACAGAGTCACGCGGAACACGGTAGAGGAGAGTATACCGCCGAAATCCATATAATCGCAGTGTATATCGGAAAAGTCAAAGCTGCCCAAACCTAACCCAAGCCAAAGGATCATAACCAAATATAGCCCGACATAACCTAAGGTGCAGAGACCGCTATTGCTGCCCTCCCCAAAGCCAAGCAGGACATAATAGAGCACAGTAAGGTGCGGGAGTGCACAGAAGAACTACGTACAGCGTAAAAGTAAAAGATATCCTGACCAAGCATTGCCCAACCCAACCTAACCAAACGTACCATAGCTCAGCCTAACGTGCCGAGACAGCTACTGTTGCCCTACGCAGGGACAAGCAGGACATGCTAGAGCACAGTGGAGCGCAGAAGTCCACCGAATGACAGTGTACAGCACAAAAGTTAAGGCTATCCTAACCAAGCTTAGCCTGACGCAACCAAACCGAACGAAAGCTGACACATCATATCGTGCCGAGACCACTATTGCTGGCCTTGCCAGAGCCAAGCTGAAAATATTCGAGTACCGTTGGGCGCAGAAATCCACCTAACAGCGGACTATAGCACTATAGGCATGGCTATCCTCTCCTAACCAGGGGAATCGTGACATAACCGACCGTACCCTAACTTAACCTGACGTGCCGGCGCCAATATTTCTGGACACCACAGCGCCAAGCAGGACATGCTAGGGCGCAGTAGATCGCAGAAATCCACCGAATAGCAGCGTGTAACACAAAAGTCAAGGCCAACCTTGTCAAACTTCACATAACCTAACCAAACCAAACGTAACCTAACTCAACGTATCGCGGAATGACCGTTCTGCTGGTCTACCAAGTGTCGAGCACAGTATAGTAGAGCAATGATGAGCGCAGAAATCCATCGAAATGCAGTGTATAGCACAAAAGTCAGAGTTATGCTATCCTAACGTAGTCAAACCTAATATAAACGAACGTAACTTAACTCATCCTAACGTGCCTACACCATTATTGCTGTCATCTACAGAGACAAGCAGAATATACTAGAGCATAGTGGAGCGCAGAATTCCGGGGCATTGAAATGCAAAGCAGATAAGTAGAAGATGCCCTAACATAACCTGACCGAACCTAATCTAACCAAATGTAATCTATTGCAACCTAACGACACTAGCCAAATCTTCCTGATCTCCATATCGCCAAGCAGGGCATATTGGGGGAGAGTAGATAGCAGAGGTCCGTAGATTGGCCGTGTATAGCACGAAAGCCAGAGATATCCTAACCTAACGCAAACAATCCTATCATAACAAAACGTAACCTGACACAACCTAACGCGCATCGACCACATTTTCTGGAGTTCCCAGAGCAAAGCAATGAACACTATATCACAGCAGAGTGCAGAAGTCCACCGGACATCAGAGTACAGCGCGAAGGACATAGCTATCCTGTCCTAACGCATCCAAACGTGGCCTAACCAAGAGCAGCGTAACTGAATATAATGTGCCGAGACCGCTATTGCTGGCGTCTGCAGCGCCAAGCATAGAAGATTTGAGCCCAGTAGAGGGCGGAAATCTTCCGAATCGCAGGGTATAGCACAAAAGTCAAACCTATCTTATCATAACCTAACCAAACTTAACCCAAGCAAACGTAACATAACCCTCGCTAACGCGACGGGAGCGCTATTGCTGCCCCCCCCCACAGTACCAAGCAGAAAATATTAGATGACAGTAGTGCGCAGAAATCCATAGGATCGCAGTGTATAGCAGAAAGGTCGACGCAATCCCAACCAAACTTAACCTAACCTAACCTAACCAAAAGCAACCTTGCACAACCTAGCTTGCCGCGATAACCATCGCTGGTGTCACCAGGGACAAGCAGAGTACTATAGAGCAGAGTAGAGCGCAGAAGTCCACAGAATAGCAGTATTGAGCACAAAAGTCGAAGCTATCCATGCCAGACCCAACCTAACCAAGCCTAACCAAACATAATATATAAAAAGCCATATTGCGGCGACAAGTACTGATGGCCTCCACAGAGCCGAGCAGAACATATTAAGGTATATGGGAGAGCCGATATCTATTGGTCGCAGGGTATAGCAGAAGTGTTAGTGCTAGCCAAATCTGGTCCAAGCAAAGTTAACATTGGCAAACGTGACCCAATTCAAACTAATGAGCCGCGGCCGCTATCTCTGGCCACACTGGAGCAGACCAGAGCATACGAGATATCAGTGGAGCGCAGAAGTCCACCGAACAACAGTTTACACCACGAAAGACAAATACGTACAAACATAACACAAACTGACATAACGTAACCAAACGTAGCCTAACTCAAGCTAACCAGCAGAGAACACTATTACTGGCCTCCCCAGGGTGGCATAAATTATAGTAAATCAATGTAGAGCGCAGAAATTCACCTAATAGCAGTGCGTAGCACATAAGTCAAACAAATCCAACCCTAACCTAGCCAAACGTAACATGACACAACCCAACGCGCCGCGGAAACTATTTCTGGACTCCCCGGGGCAAAGCAGAGAATATTAGATTACAGTGGAGCGCAGAAATCCACCGAATAGCAGTGCATAGCACTGAAGTCATAATTATCCCGTCCTAACATAGCCAACCTATCTTTGCTCCACATAACGAGCCGAGGCCACTATTACTCGGCTCCCAAAAGCGTAGTAGGACATATTAGGGCACAGTAGAGCGAATGAATACACCGAAGGGCAGCTTATAGCACACCAGTTCAAGCCGTCGTTTCCTAGCCTAACAAATCATAACGTAACCAAACGTAACGTAACTCAAATTAACGTGCCGCGGCCGCTGTTGCTGGTCTCCCCAGACGCGAGCAGAGTATAGGAGAAAGCAGACGAGCGGAGAATTCCACCTAATAACCTAATAAGACCAGTTTATAACACGAAAGTCAAAGCTACCCAATCCTAACGCAACGTAACCTAACTCAACCGAATGTACCTTAGCACGATCTAACGTGCCGCGACCACAATTGCTGGTATACCGGGAGTGAAGCAGAGCATACTAGAGCACAGTGACGCGCAGAAATCCACCGAACAACAGATTATACCACGAAAGGCAAAGTTATCCTAACCTAAGCGAATCCAACATAACCTAATCAAACGTTGCATAACGCAAACTAACGTGCCGGGGCCACGATTGCTGGCCTCGCCAGAGTCAAGCAGAATATACTTGAGCACCGTAGAGCGTAGAAGTCATCCGCATAGCTGTGTGCACCACAAAAGTCAGAGCTATTCTCTCCTAACCTGATCAAACGTAACGTAAGCAAACGAAACCTTGCTCACACTTTCGTGTCGAGACCACTTTTGCTGCCCTCCCCATTGCCACGCAGATCATATTAGGGAAATGCAGAGCGCATAAGCCCACCGAATAGCGGTGTGCGGCATAAGAGTCAAAGATATCGTACCCTAACCGAACCAAACGTAACATAACTCAACATGACGTGCCGAGTCCACAGTTGCCGGCCTACCCAGAGCGGAGCAGAACATTCTAGAGCACAGTAGTGCACAGAAATCAATTGAATTGCAGCGCATAGGCCAAGAGTCGACGCTACCGTTTCCTAACGTAGCCACACGTAACACAACCGAACGTAGCTCAACTCAACCTAACGTGCAGAGACCACTATTCGTAGCCTCACCAGTGCCAAGATAGATGTACTAGAGCACGGCAGAGCGCAGTAATCCACCGCATTGCCGTGTACAGCACAAAAGTGGAAGAAATCCTAGCCCAACGTGTCCTATAATAACCTAACCAAACGTACCATAACTCAACATGAGGTGCCGAGATTAGAGTCGCTGGCCTCCCCAGAGCCATGCCGAGCATATTAGGGCAATGTAGAGCGTAGTAGGCTACCAAATATCAGTGCATACCTCGAAATTCATATCTATCAAAACCTGACCCTCACAAACGTAACGAAGGCACACGTAGCCTAAATCAATCTAACGGGCCGAGACTGCTATTACTGGGCTACCCAGAGTTAAGCAGGGTGTAGTAGTACAACGTAGGACGTAGAGATCCACCGAAGAGCAGTGTGTGGCACAAATGTCAAAGCTTCCATATCATAACCTGTCCAAGCTGAATCCAACCAAACGAAACTTAACTTAACTTAACGTGCCGAGAAAACTATTGCTGGCCTCCACAGATAGGAGCAGAGCATGGCGGAGCACAGTAGAGCGCAGAATTCCACCGAAGAACAGCGAAAAGCACGTGAGGCTTAGCTATCCAAACCTAACCCAAACTAGCACAAGCTAACCGAACGTAGCATAACTGAATCTAACGAGCCGAGACCGCCGTTGCTGGCATTCCCAGAGCCAAGCAAAGCATACTAGCGCACAGTAGATCTCAATAATCCACCGAACAACAGTGTATACCTCGTAAGCCAGAGGTATCCGTACCTAGCCCAGACTAACGTAACCCAACCAAACGTAACCTTACTCAACCTATCCAGACGAGACATCTTTGCTGGCCTTCCAAGAGGCAAGCAGAACACATTGGAGCACAGTAGAGCGCAGATGTCTACCGTGTAGCAGTGTACAGCTATAAAGTCTAAGGTATCCTGTCCGAACACGGCCAAACGTAACGTAACCTAACGTAACATAATTCAGCCTAACGTGCCGAGACAACTATTACTGACATCACGAGGACCAAGTAGAACATATTTGTGGGGAGTAGAGCGCAGAAATCCATAAAATCGCAGTGTATATTGGAAAAGTTAGAGTGCCCAGACCTAACCCAATCAAACAGAGCATTAACGAACATAGCCTATCTCGACGTAACGTGCTGAGACCGCTATTGCCTCAATCCCCAGAGCCGAGCAGGACTTACCACAGCCCAGTAGATCCTAGAAATCAACCGAATAGCAGTGTACAGCACAGAAGTTAAAGCTGCCCTTACCAAACGACACATAACCTGACCAAAACAAATGTAACCCGGCACAATCTAACGTGTCTGTGCCACTATTGCTGACATACCCACAGCAAAGCAGAACACATTAGAGCGGAGTAGAGAGCGGAAATCCAACGGATAGCAGTGTATAGCACAAAAGCAAGAGCTACCCCACCCTAACCAATCCAAACGTGACTTAACCAAACGCAACATATCTCAGCCTAACGCGCCGAAAATACTATTGCTGGCCTCCACGGAACCTAGCAGAACATATTAGAGAAGAGTAGATCGCAGATATCCATAGAACCGCAGTGCATAGCGCGAAATTCGAAGATATCCTAACCTGACCAAGCATAACATAACATAACGCAACGTACCTCAGACGGACGTGCCGGGACCAATACTGTTGGCCACCCAATAGTTAAGCAGAATACACTAGAGCACAGCAGACCGCAGAAAGCCACCGAAAGGCAGTGTACAACACAAAGGTCAAAACCAGCCAAACCAAACGTAGCAGAACCTTACATACCCAGAGGTAACCAAACTCAACCAAACGTGACACGATCGCCTTTCCTGGCCACGGCAGAGGAAAGCGCGTGAAATTACAGCAACGAAGAGCGCAAATATCGACCGAATTGCCGTGTAAGGCACAAGCAGGGAATATTTGAGCCCAGTAGAGGGCGGAAATCCTCTGAATCGCAGTGTACAGCACAAAAGTCAAACCTATCTTATCATAACCTAACCAAAATTAACCCAAGCGAACGTAACATAACCCTCCCTAACGTGACGGAACCGCTATATCTGCCTCCCACCCCGCCCTCACTGCCAAGCAGAAAATATTGGATGACAGTAGTGTGCAGAAATCCATAGGATAGCAGTGTATAGCAGAAAAGTCGAAGCAATCCTAACCAAACCTAACCTAACCTAACCTTTCCGAACATAATATATCATAACCTATCTTCCGGCGACCAGTACTGCTGGCCTCCACGGAGCCGAGCAGGATATATTAGAGTATAGGAGAGAAACGAAATCCATTGGTCGCAGGGTATAGCAGAAGGGTAAGTTCTAACCAAATCTGGTCCAAGCAAAACATAATATAACCAAATGTGACCCAATTCAAGCTAATGGGCCGCAGCCGCTATCTCTGTCCACCCCAGAGCAGGCCAGAGCACAGGAGATCACAGTAGAGCGCAGAAATGCACAGAAAGGCGGTTTACACCGCAAAAGTCAAAGATATCCCAGCCTAACCGAGCCACACATAACATAACGAATCGCAACCTAACCTAACCTGACCACCCTAGACCACAATTGCTGACCTTCCCACAGCCTATCAGAATATACTACAGCACAGTACTGACCAGAAGTCCGCCGCATTGCAGTGCAAAGCACAAAAGTCAAAGGTGTCCTAACCTAAGCTTACCTAACCCAAACTTACCAAACGTCGCCTAACTAAACATAACGAGCCGATGCCAAGATTGCTGTGCTTTCCAGGATCAAGCTGATCATATTAGACCACAGGAGAGCTCAGAAATACACCGAGTAGCTGTGTACAGCACAAAAGTCTAGGCTAACCTATCCTAACCACGCCAAACGGAACACAACCAGTCGCAGCATAGCTCAGCCTAACGTTCCTATAGCACTACTGCTGGCCACCCCATAGCCATGCAGGATATACTAGACCGAAGTAGAGCGCATAAATCCGCCATGTAGCATTGTATATAACTAACGTCAAAGCCACACTAACCAAACTTAACCTGCCCTAACCAAACCAAACGTAACGTAACACAACTGAACCTGCCACGCCCACTATTGCTGGCCTCCCAGGAGACAAGCAGAGGCTAGCAGTGCAATGTGGAGAGCAGGTATCGTCCGAATGGCAGTGTATAGCACGAAAGTCAAGGCAATCCTTACCAAATATAGCCAAACCTAACCACGACAAACGTAACCTAGCTAATCCAAACGTGCCACGGCCACTATTTCTGGACTCCCTTGAGACTAACAGATGCTGGTACTGCAATGTAGAGCGCAGAAATCGGCCGAGAAACAGTGTATAGCACATAGGTCATGGCCACCCTAACCAAACTTAACATAAGCAAGCCTAACCAAGCGTAACCTTACTAAACCTTACGTGCCGGGACCACAGTTGCCATCCTCCCCAGAACCACGCTGAACATATTAGAGTACAGAAGAGCGCTAAAATCCACTGTACACCTGTGTATAGCACAAAAGTCAAAGCTAATCTGTCCCAAAAATGTCAGACGCAACATAACCAATGGCAACATAATTCGGCCTAACGTGTCGTGGCCACATCTGCTGGACTCCACATAAGCGAGCAGAGAATACTAGATCACAGTAGTGCGCAGAAATACGATGAAGAGCAGTGTACGGCACAGAATTCAAAGACATCGTCTCCAAACCAGACCTAACAGAAGCTAACCAAACATAGAATGAATAAACGTTACGTGCCGTGACCTCTGTTGCTGGCTTCACCAGAGACAAGCAGAATATGAAAGAGCTCAGTAGAGCACGGTAGTCGATAGGAATGCAGTGTGTAGCACAGAAGTCACAGATATCCTATCTCATCACAGCGTAACCTAACCTAAACAAACGTGGCATAACCCAACCTAACGAGGCGACACCACTATTTCTGGCGTCTCCAGTGTCAAGCAGAGCATACTGGAGCACAGTAGGGGGTAGAAACCCTACGCAAATCAGTGTTCAGCATTTCAGCAGGTAAGTCAAAGCCATCATGACCAAACCTAACCAAACCTGGCTCATCCGAACGTAACTTAAACCAACCAACCGTGTCGCAGTCACTATCGCTGGCTACCCCAGAGTCGAGCAGGGCGCAGTAGAGCACAGAAATCCAGCGAACAGCAGTCTATGCCGAGAAAGTCAAAGCTTTCCAGACCTAACCCAAACAAGCGTAACATAACCGAACGTAACATACCTCAACATAACGTGCCGCGAACACCATTCCTTTCGTATCATGAGCCAAGCCGAATACAGTAGTACATAGTAGAGCGCAGAGAGCCACAGTATTGCTGTGTATAACGCAAAGGTCATAGCTACCCCGTCTTAACCTAACCAATCTAACCTGACAAAACGCACTCTAATGCAACCTAGCGTGCCGCGACCTCTATTGCCGGCCTCCCAAGTGCCATAAAGAACGCATTAGGGGAGAGTAGGTGCCAGAGGTCCATAGAATCGCAGGGTGCAGGAGAAAAGTCAAACAAAGCCAAACCAAGCCCATACCAACATAACATAACATAATGTAGCAACGCACAAAGCAACGTGCCGCGAATACCATTGCTGGCCTCCACAGGGTCTAGCAGATTAGAGCAGAGAACAGTAGAGGGCAGGAGTCCTCCGAATAGCAGTGTGTAGCACGAAAGTCGTAACAAACCTAACCAAACATAGACTACATTGTCGCAACAAAACGTAACCTGACTAAACCTAACGTGCCACGAGCATTATTTCTCTTATCCCGGTTGTCGAGCAGAGTATAGTAGAGCAATGTATAGCGTAGAAATCAACCGGATTGCAGTCCATAGAACAAATGTCAACCGTTTCCTATCTTAACCTGTCCGAACGTAATATTAACAAACGAAACATAACTTAACCTAGCGTGCAGAGATCTCTGTTGCTGGCAACCTCAGAGACAAGCAGAATATACTGGAGCACAGTAGTGCGCAGAAAGCCATGGGATAGTAGCGTATAGGAAAAAAGTCAACGAAACCATAACCTAATATCTGCTAACCTAACCTAACCAAACGTAGACTGACTGAATCTTACGTGCCGGGTCCAATATTCCAGGCCTCCCCCTCGCCATGCAGAGCATATTACAGGTGACGGGACCTCCGAAATCCACAGGATCGCAGGGTACAGCAGAAAAGTCAAAGTTACACATACCAGACACAAACAAACATAACCTAGCCAAACGTGGCCTAACCCAAACAAACATGCCGCGGCATCCCTTTCCGGCTTCCTCAGAGCAAATCAGAGCATATAGTCACAGTCGAGCACAGGAGTTCACCCAAGGTCAGTGTGCAGCACAGAACTGAAAGCTAACCTACACTAACTTTACCAAACTTAACATAACCAAACGTTACTTATATCAACGTGGCGAAACCACCATTCCTGGCTCCTCAGAGCCAAACAGAATACGCTGTATCGCAGCAGAGCGCAGAAATCCACCAAACAGCAGTGTTCAGCATAATAGATAAAGCTATCCTTACAAAGCTTAGCATAACATAACAAAACCGAACGTAGCCTGACTCAACATAACGTGCCGTGGCCAGCATTGGTGTCCTTCCCAGAGCCAGGCTGAAAGCATGAGAGTTCTGTGGGCGCAGAAATCCACTTAATAGAATACTATGCCACTAAACTCAGAGATAACCTATCCTGCCCTTACCAACCTTAACATGGCCAAACGCATCCTAACTAAACCTAATGTACCGCGAACAATATTGCTGGCCTCCCCAGAGCCAAGAAGAACGCATTAGTGGAGAGTGGGACACAGAAATCTATAGGATCGCTATGTATATCACAACAGCCGAAGCTACCCAATCCTAACCCAATCCAACAGAACATAGCCAAACATAGCCTAACTGAAACTGACGGGCCGAGGCAGCGATGGCTGCCTTCCCCAGAGCTAAGCAGGTCATAGTAGGGCGCAGTAGAACGCAAAAATCCACTTAGGAGCTGTGTACAGCTCAAAAACAACGGCTACTCTGCCCAAACCCAGCCTAAACGAACCAAAACGAAAGTAACGTGACACAACATAACGTGCCGAGACCGCTAATGCTGGCCTCCCCAGAACCAAGCGGAACACATTAGTGGCGAGCAGAAGGCAGGAGCCCATATAATCGCAGTGTGTATCGGAAAAGTTAAAGCTACCCGAACCAAACCCAATCGAACAGAACATAACCGAACATAGCCTAACTCAAACAGACGTGCCGAGACAGCCATTGCTGCCCTCCCCAGAGCTAATCACGACATACTAGGGCACAGTAGATCTTAAAAATCCACCGAATAGCAGTGTACAACACAAAAGATAGTGCCAACCTGACCAAATATTTCCCAGTCCAAGCTACCCGAACGTAACCTGACAAAACATAACGTGACGAGACCACTATTACTAGCGTTCACAGAGTCGAGCTGATAATATTAATCCTCTGAAGGTGGCAAGGATCCACCTAATAGCAGACCATAGCACTAAAGTCACAGCTATCCATTCCTAACCTAACCAACCGTAACATAACCAAACGTAGCATAACTCAACTTAACGTGCGGCGACCACTGTTGCTGCCCTCCCCACTGCCAAGCAGGACGTACTAGAGCACTGATGAACGTAGAAATCCATCGAATAGCAGTCTGCAGCACAAAAGTTAAAGCTACCTTGACCAAACACAGCCTAACCATACTTAACCGAAAGTAACGTGACACACTATAACGCTCCGAGGCCACTATTGAGGGCCTCCACAGAGTGAACACGCTAGTGGATTGCAGAACGCAGAATACCGTATAATCGCAGTGCATATCAGAAAAGTCAAAGCTATCCATGCCTAACCCAAACCAACTTAACATAACCGAATATAGCCTGACTCAAACTAACGTGCCGAGACCTCTATTGCTCGCCACCTAAGAGCCAAGCAGAACATACAAGAGCACAGTAAATCGCAGGAATCCACCGAAGAGCCGTGTATGACACAAAAGTCAGAGGCTACCTAGCCAAACGTAACCTAACGTAACATATTAAAACGTAACTTAACCCAACCTAACGTGCCAGGACATATGTTAGCCGCCTCCGCAGAGACGAGCACAATACACTCGAGCTCAGAATAGTGTAGAAATCGACTGCACTGTTGTGTATAGCGCAGAAGTTAGAGATCCCATGTCCAAACCTAACACAACCTGCCTGACCAAACGTAACATAACCCAAACAAACGTGCTGCGACCACTGCTGCTGCCGTCACCAGAGGCAAGGAGAATTTGATAAACCACAGCGGAGCAAAGAAGTCCACAGAAGGTCAGTGCTGAGCACATATGTTAGAGCTATCCTAGCCGAACAAAACCTAACTTAACCAAACTTTACCACACGGAATATATTCCAAACAATCGTGCCGCGACTACTAATCCTGGCGTCCCCAGACACAAGCAGATTTTGATAGCGCACGGTGGATCGCAGAAGCCCATAGAACAGCAGTGTGTAGCACAAAGGTGAATGACTTCCAATCCTCACGCAACGTAGCCTAGCATAACAAAACGCACTCTAACTCCACCTAACCTGCCGCGACCACTATTTCTGGCCTCCCGAGAGTCGCGCGGAGTATAGTGGAGAAATACAGAGCGCCGTGATCCACAGAAGAGCATTGTATATTGCAAAAGTCTAAGCTATCGTATTCAAACCCAACCAAACGTAACATAACCGAACGTAGCTTAACTCAACCCAACGAGCAGAGACGACTATTGCTTGCCACCCCAGGGCCAAGCAGAATATATTACAGCAGAGTAGGGCGCAGTAATCCATCTCTTTGCAGTGTGTAGCACAAAAGTCGAGTATATCATTTGCTACCATGTCCTAACCTAACCCAACATATCGTAGCCTAACTAAATATGACGAAAGGAGGATACTACTGCTGACCTTCCCAGAGACAAGCAGAGCATATTAGAGTCAAAAACGTCCTGACCAAATTTACTTAACCTAAGCTAATCGAACGTAACATATCTCAACCAAACCTGCCACGACCGCCTTTGCTGGCCACCTCCGGTTCAAGCAGATACGACTGGAGCAGTACAGCACACATACATCGAGCGAATAGCAGTGTATAGCACAAACGTCAAGTCTCTGCTCTCCTAACATAAGCAAACTTGACGTATCCATCGCAAACTAACTTTACCTAACGTGCCGAGAAAATTATTACTGCCGTCCCCATGGTTTAGCAGATAGCATTAGAGCAGTGCAGATCGTAGGAATCCTCCGAATAGCAGTGTATACCACAAAAGTCAGAGCTATCCTATACTAACCTAACCAAGCGTAGCATAAGCAGACGTGACGTAATCCAACATGACGTGACACGAAGGCCAATGCTTGGCTCAAAAGAGCTAAGCACAGTATGGCAAAGCAAGGTAGAACGCTGGAATCGTCCGAATAGAAGTTTATACCAAAAAGGCAAGAGCTATCCTAACCAAACCTGACCTACCCAAGCCTATCTGAAAGTAACCAACCCAAACCTAACGTCCCTAGACCACAATTGCTGTCCTCCCCATCGCCAAGCAGGGCACATTAGAGGTGAGCAGACCGCAGAGGTCCATTGAATGGCAGTGTGTAGCATGAAGTTAAAGATGTCCTAGCCAAGGCCAAACAAACCTAACCTAATCAATCTTAACCAAGCACAGCCTAACGTGCCGCGGCTACTATTTCTGGAAGTCCCAGAGAAAAGTATGGAGAACTTGGTCACAGTAGAGAGCAGAAATTCGCCGAATAGCAGTGCACAGCACAAAAGTAAAAGCTGCCCTGGCCCAACATAAACGAACGTAACAAAACCGAGCGCAACAGGACACAACATAAGGTGCCCAGAACACTATTGCAGTCCACCCCAGGGCAAAGCATAATACACAACAGCACAGTGGAGCGCAGATATCCGCTGCACTGAAATGTAAAGCACAAATGTCGAAGATACGCTAACCTAACTGGACGTAGCATAAACTAATCAAACGTAGCCAAACTTGACCTATCGGCCCGAGATCACTAATCGTGGCCTCCCCAGCGCCAAGAAGAGCATATTAGTGCACAGTATAGCGCAGACATTCACCGAACAGGGGTGTATAGCACAAAAGACCGAGCTATCCTATCGCAACCTCATCAAACGTAACATAAGCAGACGTAACGAAACCCAAACTGACTTGCCAGGACCGCTGCTGCTGACCTCACTAGGGCAAAGCAGATTATAGCAGAGTAAAATTGAACGTCGAAACCGTCCGAATATCGGTGTATAGCGCAAAAGACGAAGCCATCCATACCAAACGTAGCCAAACATAGTCTAACCAAGCGTAACATATCCCAACCTAGCGTGCCGGGAGCAGCATTCCTGTCGCCCACAGAGATAAGCAGAGTTTGGTAGCTCAAAGGAGAGGGCAGAAGCTCGTAGAGCAGTCGTGTGTAGCACAAAAGTCGAAGCTATCCTAACCTTACACTACGTAGCTTAATCTATCCAAACGTACAGTAACTAAATCTAACGTGACTCGACCGCTATTGCTGGCCTCCCGAGTGCCGAGCAGAGTATAGTAAAGCCAATGTACAGCGCAGAAATCCGCCGAATTGCATTGTACAGCACAAAAATCAAAGCTACACCGTCCTAATCTAAGCAAACGTAACCTAACCAAGCGTCATCTAACACAAAGTAATGCGCCGCGAACACCGTTGCTGGCATCCCTGGCAATGCAGAGCATATATGAGGAGAGTAGGGCGCAGAAATCCACTGAATCGCAGTGAATGCAAGAAGAATCAAAGCTACCCAAGCCTTACCCATGCTAACCTAAACTAACCAAACGCAACCTAACTAAACCTAGCATCCCGCGGCCGCTATTTCTGGTCTCCACAGAGCCAAGCAGAACATAGTAGTGGAGAGCAGGGCGCAGAAATCCATGGAATCGTAGTGTGCTGCAGAAAAGTTAAATATACCCAAACCTAACACATCCTGACATAACCTAGCCTAACATAGCCAAACTCAACGGAACGTGCCGTAGCCGCTATATCCGGCCTCCACAGGGTCTAGCGGATTAGATTAGAGCGACTTGGAGGGCAGGAACCCACCGACTATCTGCGTACACCACAAAAGTCAATGATATCCTAACCTAACCAATCGTGGAGTAACTAAACCTAACGTGCCGCGACCTCTATTGCTGGCTTCCCAGGGGGAAGCAGAATATTATACGGCACAGTCGAGCGCAGGAGTCTAGAGGATATCACTGTTGAGCACATGTGTCAAAACTATCCAATCCTAACCCAACCGAACCTATCCCACCCAAACGTAACCAATCCCAATTTAACGGGCCATGACCTGTATTGCTGGCATACACAGAGCCAAGCAGAGCATAATAGAGCAGAGCAGAGCGCAGAAATCCATAGAATCGCTGTGTATCGACGAAAAGACGAAGCTATAAAAACCTAACCAGCGCAAACATAACATAACCAAACGTATACTATTTAAACCTATCATGCCGAGACCGCTATTACTGGGTTCCCTAGAACCAGGCGTAATATACTACGGTACAGCTGAGAGTTGAACTCCAACGAATGGCAGCGCTTACAGCGCAAGTCAAATCTATCCAAACCTGACCTAAATTAACATTACGAACACAAACGTATCATAACTCATACTTATGGGCCGAAACCACTATTACTGGCCTCCCCAGGGTCGAGCGGAGTAGAGTAGAGGTACGTAGAGCGTAGATATACGCCGAATATCAGTGCATAGCAAAAATGACAAGGCTATCCTATCCTAACGTATCCAAACGTAGTGTAGCGAAGCGAAACCCTACACAACCTAACGAACGGGACCGCTATTGCTGGCCTCCCTATCACCAACCTGAGCATATTAGATAATAGTACAGCGCAGAAATCCCCCGAATAACAAAGTATGGCACAAAAGACAAAGCTACCCTAACCAAGCCTAACTAAACCCAATCTGGCCAAATGTAACATGACTAGACCCAAAGTGCGGCGACCACTTCTGCCGCCCTCCCAAGAGTCGAGCAGGGTATAGTAGAGCAATTTAGAGAGCAGAAGTCCACCGAATTGTAGTGTATAGCACTAAAGTCAAAGCTACCCTGTCCTAACCAAATCAAACGCAGCATAGCCAAACGCAACATAACTCAGACTAACGTGACGAGACCAATACTGCTGGCATCCACACTGCCAAGCGGAGAAAACTAGAGCAAAGCAGCACGCAGGAATCAACCGAATAGGAGCGTACAGCTCAAAGGTCAAAGCCGACTAGCCCAAACTTAAACTAACCTAACCTAACCTAGCCAAGCGTAACATGTCCCAAACAAACCTGCCACGAACGCAGTTGCTGGTCTCCCCAGAGAACGGCAGATGCAAGTAGAGGAATGCAGTGCGCCGATATCAACCGAAAAACAGTCTACAGCACACAGACAGAGCTGTACTGACCAAACATATCCGAACCTAGCAAAGCCGTGCGTATCATATCTCAAACTTGCGTGCCGAAACAACAGTTTCTGTCCTCCACAGAGCCAAGCAGAACACACTAGAACAGAGTAAAGGGCAGAAATTCAACGTAGGGCATTGCATATTGTAAAGGTCAAGCCCATCATAATCAAACCTAACCCAAACTATCCTAACCACACGAAACCTAACTAATCCTATCGTGTCACTACCACCATTTCAGGCCACCTCACGTTCGAGCAGAGTATAATACAGCAATGTAGAGCGCAGAAATCCAACGAATAGCAGTTTATGGCACAAAAGTCAAAGTTACGTTATCCTAACCAAACCAAGCGTAACACAACCGAATGAGACCCCACTCCACCTAACCGCCCTACACCAATATTGCCGACATCCCCAGAGTCAAGCGGAATGGGCTAGATCACAGTAGAGCACAGAAACCCGCGTCGCTGCTGTGTAGAGCAAAGAAATCAAAGAAACCCAAACCTAACCCAAACAACCATAACCTAACCAAACGTAGCCTTACTCAAACAAACGTGCCGAGATCGCTACTACTGGGCTTCCCGGAGTCGGGCAGAGCAGAATACAGCAATGTAGAGCGTAGAAATCCACCGAATAACGGAGTATAGCACAAAAGTCAAAGATACCCAGCCATAACATAACCAAACGTAACATAAGCGTACGTAAAGTAAACCAACCTGACGTGCTACGAAGGCTACTGCTGGCCTCGCGAGAGCCAAGCAAAGTATAGCAGGAAAATGAAGAACGTTGAAATCGCCCGAAGAGCAATACAGAGCAAAAAAGGGTGAGGTATCCAAACCTAATCTCTCTTGACATAACCTAATAAAACGTAACTAATCCCAACATAACGGCCCTAGCCCACAATTGCTGCCCACCCACCGCAAAGCGGGGCACATAACAGGGGAGTAGATGTCAGAGGTGCATACAGTGTTAGTGTATGGCACGAAAGTCAAAGATATCCAAGCCTAACCCAAACTAACTTAACCTAGCCAAACGCAGGCTGACTGAAACTGACGCGCAGAGATCACTATTACTGTAGTCCACAGTCTCGAGCAGTGTATAATGGAGCATAGTGGAGCGCAGAAAGCCACCGAAATGCAGTGTACACCTCGTAAGTCAAAGCTATCCAGACCTAACCGAGACTAACATAACCTAACCAAACGTAGCCTAACTCAACCAAACGTGCCCAGACCGCTATTGCTAGCCCCCCAGCGCCAAATAGAGCATACAAGAGCACAGTAAAGCGCAGAAATTCACCGACTAGCAGCGTATACCGCGAAAGTCAAATATATGCAAACCTAACCCAAATGAACGTAACGTAACCAAACGAAACCTATCTCAACATAACGGGCCGAGACAAATATTACTGGCCTCCCCAGAGTCAGGCAGAATAAACTGGAGCACAGAAGAGCGGAGTAATGCACCGCAATGCGGTGTGTGGCGCAAAAGTCGATGTCCTAACCTAACTTCTACTAACCTAGCAGAGCAAAGCGTAGCATACCTAAGCATAACGTGCCGAGAATAATATTTCTGGCCTCGCCAGGGACAAGCAGGGCATATTAGAGAAATGTAAGTCGCCGATGTCCACCGAATATCGGTGAGCAGCTTAAAAGTCAAATATATCCAATCCCAACTTTACCAAGAGAAGCATTATCAAACGTTGTCTATCCCAAGCTAACGTGACGGTAATACTGCTGCTGGCGCCACCAGAACCAAGCATAACATGCTAGAGCACAGTAGAGCGCAGAAACCGGCCGAAAAGGTGTCTACGCCACGAAAGTCAAAGCAATCCATGCCTGACCCGAAACTAACATGACCCAACCAAACGCAGCCTAACCCAACAAAACGTGCCGAGAAAACTATTGCTGGAATCTCCGGAGTCGAGCAGAGTGCTCCAGAGCAATGCAGAGAGTATAAATCATCCGAATAGCGGAGAAGAGCACAAAATTCGAAGCTGCCGTATCCTAACCAAACCAATAGTATCACAACCAAACGTATCCCAGCGCAACATATCGTGCCGCGACCGCTATTGCAGGCTTCCCAGAGACAAACAGTATATGGTAGAGCACGGTGAAGCACAGTAGTCCATGGGACATCAATTTTGAGCACATGTCAAAGCTATGATAACCTAACCCAACCAAACCTAACTTCGCCAAACTTAACCAATCCCATCCTAACGTGCCGCGGCCAGTATTACTGGCCCCCGCAGATTCGAGCAGAGCTTAATGGAGGAGAGTAGAGCGCAGAAATCCATAGAAACGCAGTGTACACCACAAAAGTCAAAGACATCCTGAACTAACCAGACATAACCTAACCTATCCAAACGTAACATATCCAAAGCTAGAGCCCCGCGACCAGTGTTGCTGGCCTCCACTGAACCGAGGAGAGCATAATAACAGAGAGCAGAGCGCAGAAGTTTATGGTACCGCAGTATATAGCAGAAAAGTCGAAGCTATACAAACTTATCAAGAGCTAACGTAACCCAACCAAACGTATCCTATCGCAACCTATCGCGACGAGGCCACTATTGCTGACTTCCCCAGAACCAAGCTGAGCCCACTAGGGCACAGTAAAGCATAGAAATTCGCCGAATAGCTGCGTATACCGCGAAAGTCAATTATATCCAAACCTAACCCAAACGAACATAACGTAACCAAACGTAACTTAATTCAGTCTAACGGGCCGAGACAAATATTGCTGGCCTCCTCAGGGTCAGGCAGTATAAACTAGAGCAGAGTAGACCGCAGAAAGCCCTCATATAGCAGTGTATAGCGCAAAAGTTAAAGATATCCTAACATAACGTGACATAACCTGACCTAACCAAACGTATAATAACTAAACTTAACGAGCCGGGACCTCCATTGCTTGCCTCCCCAGTACCTAGCATAACATGCTAGAGCACAGTAGAGCGCAGGAGTCCACCGAGTAGCAACGTACAGCGCAAAAGACAGAGACATCCCAACTAAACTTAACCTAACCTAACCTAACCGAAGGTAACATAACTCAACCGAGCGTGCCACGACCACAATTGCAGGCCTCTCTAGAGACAAGCAGAAGCTAGTACAGGAATGCTGATCGCAGATATAGACCGAATAGCGGCATATATCACAGAAGTCAAATCCATCCTAACCAAGCTTTACCTGACCTAACCTAACCAAGGTTGACCTATGTCAACCAAACGTGCCACGACCGCCATTGCTGGCCTCCACAAGTTCAAACAGACGCTAGTGGAGCATTGCCGTGCACAGGTATCGGCCGAGCAGCAGTGTACAGCGCAAAGTATGAGGCTTTCCTAACCAAGCATATCTTAACTTTGCCAAGCCAACCGTAACATAACTCAACCTAGCGTGCCGACAACGCGCTTGCTGGCCCCCCCCCCCGAGCCAATCAGATCATACTAGAGCACAGTAGAGCGTAGTAGTCCACGGCACTGCAGTGTGTGGAGCAGAAGTCGAAGATATCCTAACCTAACCACTCCTATCCTAGCGAAGCCAAGCGTAACATAGCTAAACATAATCTGCCAAGAATAGTACTTCTGGCCACACCAGGGACAAGCTGGGCATATAAGAGCAGTGTAGAGCGCAGAAATTCTCCGAATAGCGGTGAACAGCGCAAAAGTTAAAACCATCCCATCCTGTCCTAACCAATCGTAAGATAAGCCGTCGTAACATGACACAAGCTGACGTGCCACAGAAGCCACTGCTGGCCTCACGATAGCTAAGCACAGTATAGCAAATGAATGTAGATCTCTGAAATCACCCGAATTGTAGCGTATAGCAGAAAAGTAAGAAATATCCTAACCTAAACAGACCCGACCGAAACAAGTCAAACGCAACCAAACCAAGCCTAACGTGCCCAGCCCACAACTGCCGCACTCCCCACCGCCAAGCAGAACATATTAGTGTAGGGCGAAGCTCAGAGGTCCATAGAATGGCAGTGTATATCACGAAAGTCGAAGGTATCCTAACCCAGCCTAACCAAACGTTACATAGGCGGACGTATAGTAGCAAAGCGTTACACGCTACGACCGCTATAGCTTGCCTCACGAGAGCTAACCAGAGTATAGCGGAGCAATATAGAGCGCAGAAATCCGCCGAAGAGCAGTGTATGGCACAAAATTCAAAGCTTACTCAGCCAAACCTAGCCAAACCTAGCGTGGCCGAATGCAACATAACTCATCCTAACATACCGCGACCACTATTTCAGGCCTCACCAGACGCAGGCATAGTGTTGCAGCGCACAGTACGGCGCAGAAGTCCATAGAATCACAGCGTATAGCACAAAAACCATAACTATCCAAACCTTACCAATGCGTACCTAAATTAACCAAACGTAACATAACTGTACCTAACGTGCCGCGGCACCTATTTCTGGCCTCCCCAAAGAAAGGCAGACCACATTAGAGCACAGTAGAGTGGAGAAATCCACCGAAGAGCAGTATAAAGCACAAAAGTCACAGATATGCATACCTACTCAAGACTAACATAAACTAACCAAACGTAGCCAAACTCAAACTAACGAGCAGAGACCACTCTTGCTGTCCTCCCCATAGTCGAGCAGAGTACAGCAGAGCAACGTAGAACGTAGACATTCTCCGAAAGCGGTGTATAGCACTAAAGTCGAAGCTACCCTCTCCTACCTAACGAAACGTAACATTGCCAAACGTAGCCTAACACAAACTATCGTGCCATGACCACCACTGCTGGCCTCCCCAAGGTCAAGCAGAGTGCAGTAGAGCGGAGTAGAGCACAGGAAGTCACCAAATAGCAATGTACAGCACAGAAGTCATAGATAACCTACCTAACCAGGCCTAACATGACCTATCCAAGCGTATAGCAACTGAATCTAACTTGCCGCAACCAGTATTGCTGGCCTCCACAGAGCGCAGCAGATCATAAAAGAGGAGATTAGTGCGCAGAAATCCATAGAATCGTTGTGTATAGCAGAAAATTCGAAGCTACCCAAAGCAAACCAAAGATAACCTAACCTGACCAAAAGTATCCCATTTCTACCTAACGCGCCGAGACCACTATTACTGGACTCCCAGAGACAATCAGGACATACTACAGCACAGTAGAGCACTGAAATCAACCCCACAGCAGTTTTATTACTGGACTCCCAGAGACAATCAGGACATACTACAGCACAGTAGAGCACTGAAATCAACCCAACAGCAGTGTACACCGCTCAAGTGAAAGCTACTCTCACCAAACATGGCACAACACGACATAACCGATAGTAACATATCCCACAGTAACGTGCCGAGGCCACTATTGGTGGTCCTGCCAGAGCCAAGATGACAGCATTAGAGCACTGTAGGGCGCAGAAATCCACCTACTAGCAGGAAGCGGCTCTAAAGTGAAAGGCACCCCCTCCTATCCCCTGGAATTCTAATATTACCAAACGTGTCTTAACTTAACATAACGTGCCGCGACCACTATTACTGGCCTCCACATTGCCAAGCTGGGCATACTACAGCACAGTGCAGCGATGAAATCCACGCAACAGAAGTGCACAACACAAATGTTAAAGCTATTCTGAACAAATATGTCATAACACAACCCAACCGAAGGTAACCTGACTCACCATAACGTGCCGAGACCACTATTGCTGGACCTCCCATGGCCATGCTGATGCCATTAGATCAATGTAGGGCGCAGAAATCCACCTTATCGAAGAATATAGCACTAAAGTCAAGCTATCCACTCCTAGCCCAGCCAATCGCACCATAACCAAGCGTTACTTAACTCAACCTAACGTAACGCGAGCACTATTGCTGTCCTCCACAGAGCCAAAGAGAGAACATTTGTGGGGAGAAGAACGCAGAAATCCATATAATCGCTGCGTACATCAGAAACGTCAAAGCTACCCAAGCCTAACCCAAACCAACTGAACGTAACGGAACAAAGCCTGTCTCACCCTAGCGTGCAGAGACCGCTATCTCTGCCCACCCCAAAGCCAAGCAGGACATACTAAAGCACAGTAGGACGCGTGAATCCACCGAATAGCAGCGTACAGCGCAGAAGTAAAAGACATCCTGACCAAACATTGCCTAACCCAACCTAACCCAACGTAACATAGCACAGCCTAACGTGCCGAGCCCGCTATTGTTGCACCCCCAAGTGGCACGCTGGACATACTGCAGCACAGTAGAGCGAAGGAATCCACCGAATGGCAGAGAATAGCACAATAGTTAAAGCTATCCTGACCAAACGTTGCCTAACCCAGCCAAACGGAACGTATCCTGACCCAAAGTAGCTTGTCGAGACCACTGTTGCTGGCCTTCCCTGAGCCAAGCTGAAAACGTTAAAGCACAGTAGTTGGCACATATCGTCCTCATAGCGGACTATAGCACTAAAGTCACAGCCAACCTTTTTTTTCACGTGGGGGAAATCATCCAAAGGTACCCGACACCCTTAGTGGAGGGGGCAGGACTATGTGGGATCGTTACCCACTAAAACCCCACGATGGCCAGCCCTTCGCAATTCGGTGCGCCCTGGACTTCACAGCGACGCAATTGCCAGGACGACTGCACGACGCAACCGCAGTTCCCTCCGGTCGCGACGGAAAATCGCACCCGAAACGATCATGACCATGCGCGCGAGACGGTTCGATTACAGACACACTCACACACGCGCGCGCGCGCACACACACACACACAACACGCATACCACCGCACCGCAAAGCGCGCATACCCTGCGGACGCCGCGCAACATTCACGCGACGCCGCGCGCCCGGACCACGGTCCCTCGAACTGACGGGCCTCCACACGCCAGCTCGTGGTCACCCTGACCTAAGTTACAACGGGAGAGAGAGATTGTCTCCCCGGTCGTAGGTACATGATCGCTCGCGAAGGCGGAGGTGTAACCCGTTAAGACATCCGGCAGTGCGCGCGCCGCCCTCCGGCACCGCGCTTGCCGCCACCGCCGCCCTACGCGCGAGGAGCACGCGCTATGCTCGCGAGCTCTCTCCGCGGCCTCCTACTGTAGCATAACCTTCTCGCGGAAGGAGGCCACCGCACGCCACGCACCTAAGCCCACCGTCATCTGCGCCACGACGACGGAGAGTGAAAAGTCCCGATCCACCACGCGACAAAGTGCCCGGCGTTCGCGAGCCCACGCTGGACATTCCTTTAGCGTGTGCTGCACCGTGTCCCGCCATTCCCAGCAGTGATGACACCGCGTCCCACGTTCCCGTCCTATACGACGCAGGTACTACCCGAAGCACCCGTGCCCGGTTAGCACCTGCGTCAGGCGGACAGTGTGCCGGCTGCCGCTGCGCCACCATGCATCCAGGACGGGTAGAAGAGCCTCGATCGCGCGGTGCCGCAGGCTGCTCGGTTTCCTCAGCCGAGCTGGCCAGGCTGTCACCAAGGGCTGTCGAACCCTTCGCCTCAACGAAACGGCCCCTTATTCAGGAGCACCGCCGCCGCCAGCGTGTAGGAGACCGTGGATGCGGGCCTCCCCCTACGCTTGCAGTTCGAACGGCGGGACACCCGCCACGACCATCGCCGCCTCGTGGGAGATCGTGCTGCAACCGCGCATGACCCTGGTCGCCATCCTGCGAGCGACTCGCCGGAGAATCGCCAGACTGGGCGGACTGGCGACCAGGTCGTTCGCCCAGATCGGACCCCCGTAAAGTGCCACCGAGCGAACGACTCCCGTGTAGAGGCGGCGTTCCCTACCGTCTGGCCCTCCCATGTTGGGTAGTAGGCGACACAGCGCCCCCGCCACACCTTACATGCGTGGTTCCAGCGCGAGAAGATGTTCGTCGAACTTCTAGTGGCTATCGAGGACGAAACTGAGGTATTTTATCCGGTCCCGTACCTCGACCACGACGTTCCCCGCACGCATCAGAGACTTGGGCGGCTAACCGTGGTGCCCATGGCAAAGCCACATTGCCTCGGTCTTCTCGGGTGAGATACACAGACCCAGCCGCTAGATGCTATTCGCGACCATGGCCATGCCGCTTTCCGCGCGCAGCGTGGCCTTCTCCCAACTCGAACCGACGGCCATCACCAGCGAGTCTTCCGCGAAACACGTCAGGCTCAGGCCGCGGGGGAGTGGAGTGCTCAACACGGCGTCGTACGCGAGGTCCCATATAATCGGCCCGAGTTCGGATCCCTGTGGAACCCCGCAGTTCGTCGCCCCCACGACGGTCGAGTATCGTCTGGGATACTCGATCGAGCGCTCCGCCGAATAGTCGCCGATCACCGCGTTCATGTATTGGGGAACCCTGTGGTACAACAGGGCACCTAGGAAGACGGCCCAGGGCAGGGTGTTGAAGGCGTTGGCGAAATCCACACCGACCGCCAGCACCACCACGCCCCGGTCAACGGCAGCCTACGACAGGGTACGAACGCGCTTGATCGCGTCGATCGTCGACCTACCATGCCGGAATCCGAACCGGCTGACGCTGAGATCGGGATCCACGTCCGTTAAATGCTCTCGGAGGCGGGCAGCTAGAACGCGCTCGAAGAGCTTACCCGCCTCGTCGAGCAGGCATATCGGCCGGTATGCCTTCGGAGAGTTCGGCGGCTTCCTTAATTTCGGGATCAGCACGAACCGCGCTCTCTTCCAACATGCCGGGAAGCGACCGGTCCTGAGGCAGCTGTCGAAAAGCCGTCGCACACGATCACCCCACGCTTTCAGAGCCTGTGCGAAGGCTCGGCATGGGATGCCGTCCGGTCCGGGGTCGGTGCTCCTCGCCACTATCCTAACGACCGCGCGGCCCAACACCTCGCGCGAGACAAGTCACAGCCAACCCCTCCTAACCCAACCAACCGTAGCATAACCAAACACTATCCAACTCAACCTAACGTGCCGCGACCATTATTGCTGGTCTCCCCGATGTCAAGCGGAACACGTTAGCGGAGAGAAGAGCTCGCAAATCCATATAATCACAGTGTTTATCAGAAAAGTCGAAACTACTAATGCTTAACCCAAGCAAACCGAACATAACCACATATAGCCTGACTCAAGCTTACGTGCCGAGGCAGCTATTGCTGCCATTCCAGATCCGAGCAGGACATACTAGAGCACAGTAGAGTGCAGAAATCCACCGAAAAGCAGTGTAGGCATAAAAGTTAACGCTGCCCTAACCATACAAGGCCTAAACCAACCTAACCGAACGTAGTCTGACTCGATATAACTTCCCGCGAACACCATTGCTGGCCTCCCCATAGAGAAGCAGAATATGTCAGTGGTGAGCAGAACGCAGGAATCCATGGAATCGCGCTGCATATGTTGAAAGTAAAAGCTACCCATGCCTAACCCAGACCAACTGGACATAACGAAACATACCCTGTCTCAACCTTACGTGCCGAAACAGCTATTGCTGCCCTCCACAGAGCCAAGCAGGACATACTAGAGAACAGTAGATTTCAGAAATCCAGCGTATAGCAGTGTGCAGCACAAAAGATAATGCCAACATGACCAAATATTTCCAAGGTCCAAGCTAACCGAACGTAACCTGACAAAACATAACGTGACGAGACCACTATTACTGGCGTTCACAGAGTCAGGCTGATAATATTAATCCTCTGTAGGGGGCAAGGATCCACCTAATAGCAGACCATAGCACTAAAGTCACAGCTATCCTTTCCTAATCTAACCAACCGTTACATAACCAAACGTAGCGTAATTCAACTTAACGTGCGGCGACCACTGTTGCTGCCCTCACCAGTGCCAAGAAGGATTTGCTAGAGCAGTGTAGGGTGCAGTAATCCATCGCATTGCCGTGTATAGCACGAGAGTGGAAGCAATCCTAGCCCAACGTGTCCTATCCTTACCTAACCTAACGTACCATAACTCAACATGAAGTCCCGAGGTTAGTGTTGCTGGCCACCCCAGAGCCAAGCGGAGCATAATAGAGCAATGTAGAGCGTAGTAGCCCACCGAATATCAGTGCATACCACGAAATTCATATCTATCCAAACCTAACCCATGCAAACGTAACGTAGCCAAGCGAAGCCTAACTCAACCTAACGGGCCGATACTGCTATTACTGGGCTTCCCAGAGCCAAGCAGAACACAATATAGCACATTAGAGCGCAGAAGTCAACTGTATAGCAGTGTACAACTCCAAGGTCTAAGCTACATTGTCCGAACCGGGCCAAACGTAACGTATCCTAACGAAACATAACTCAGCCTAACGTGCCGAGACAACTATTACTGACCTCACTGGAGCCAAGTGGAAGATATTTGTTGGGAGTATAGCACAGAAATTCACCGGATGACGGTATATATCACAATATCCGACGCTACCAGCTCCTGACCTAGCCAATGGTAACACCACCAAACGCTTCCTATCAAAACCCGAGGTGCCGCGAGAACGATTCCTAGCTTCCACAGAGCCAAGCAGGACATGTTAGTGGATAGTAGAGCTCAGAAGTCCGTGGTGTTGTTGTGCATATTAGAAAAGCCTAAGCTACCCAAGCCAAACACACACCAACGGGGCCTAACCAAACGTAGCATTGCTCCACGTAACGCGGCGCGACCATTATTGCTGAGCTCCCAAGGGCCAAGCTGAATATACTACAGCACATCATAGCGCAGAATGCCACCAAATAGCAGTGTAGAGCACAAAAGTCAAAGATATCCGCACCTAAACTAACCTAACATAACATAATCAAACGTAGGATTACTGAACCTATCGAGACGGGACCTCTATTGTTGGCCTCTCCAGACCAGAGCAGTACATATTACAGCACAGTACAGTGCAGAGATCCACCGAATAGCAATGCGTAAAACAATTGTCATAGCCATCCTGGCCAAACGTAACATAACCTATCCCAACCAAGTGCAACCTAACTCAACCAATCGTGCCACGGCCGCTATTGCTGGTCTCCCCAGAGCCTATCATAGTTGGGCAGGGCAACGAGGTGCCCAGAAATCCACCGAACAGCAGTGTATTGCACAAAAGTCAAAGTTATCCTATCATTACCCGACCAAGTGTTACATAACCAAACGAGCATAACGCAAACTAACGTGCTTGCAACAAAATTTCTGACATCCTCGTGACATAGCAGAGCACATTAGAGCATTGCAGAGGGCAGAATTCAACCGAATTGGAGTGTATAGCACAGAAGTTATAGCGACCATTTCCTAACCCAGTATATAGTAACGTAAACATGCCTAACATAAATCAATATAACGTGCCGCAACATTTATTGCTAACCTCCTCAGATCGAAGCGGAGTTTAGTAGAGTACAGCATAGCGCAGTATTCCACGGAATAACACAGTATAACACGATAATCATAGCATTCCAGACCTAACCCAAACAAACATAACCTAACCAATCGTAGCATAACACAACCTAACGTGCCCAGACCATTATTGCTCGCACCCTCGGCGCGAAGCAGAGCATATAAGGACACATCCGAGTGCAGAAATCCATCGAATGGCAGTGTACAGCACAAAAGTTGAACCTACCCTAGTCTGGATTAACAAAACGAAACATAACCAAACGAAATCTAGCTCAACCTAACGTGTCTAGACCACTGTTGCTGACATTCCCAGAGACTAGCGGAATACTCTAGAGCAGAGTAGAGCGCAGAAACCCAACGAATAGCAGTGTGTATCACGAAAGTCAACTCCATCCTACCATAACCTATCCGAACGTAATATAAACAAACGTAACCTAATTTAACCTAGCGAACAGGTACCACTATTGCTGACCATCCTAGAGCAAAGCAGATCATGTTACAGCACAGCAGAGCGCAGGAATCCACCTAATAGCTGTGCGTAGCGCAACACTTAAGGCCCTTCTTTCCTTACCTAACAAATCGAAGCACAGCCAAACGTATTTTAACCCATATTAACGTGCCACGACCACTGTTGCTGGTCATCCCAGGTCTGAGCATAGTGTAGTAGAGCACTGTAGAGCGCAGAAATCCACCGAATAGCAGTGTATAACACAGAATTCACTGCCATCCTAACCAAACGTAACCAAAGCTAACGAATCCAAACGTAACCTAACAAAACCTATAGCGCCACGACCGCTTTTCTGGCCTCCCCGGAGTCGAGCAAAGTGTAGCAGAGAAATGGAGAGCGCAGAAGTCCACCGGAAGCAGTATATAGCACGAAAGACTTACTTATCCTCTCCTAAATTAACCTAACGTAACACAGCCGAACGTAACATAGCGCGACGAAAAGTGTCTACACCAATTTTGCTGACCTCCCTAAAGCCAAGCAGAATATACTAGAACAAAGCAGAGCGCAGAAATCCGCCGCGTAGAAGTGCAAAACAGAAGAGTAGAGGGTATCCTAACCTTCCCTGAACGAACATAACATAACCAGGCGTAAGCGACCCCAACCCAAAGTGCCTAGCCATGTATTGATGAACTCACCATCGCCAAGCAGGGCATATTTGGGGATAGTAGAGCGCAGAGGTCCGCAGAATGGCAGTGTATAGCACGAGATTCAAAGATACCGTATCCGATCGCGAACAAACCTAACTTAACCGAACGTAACCTAACGCAACCTAACTACGCCGCGGCCACTATTTCTTAAATTCTCAGAACAAAGCAGGAAACATTAGATCACCGTAGAGCGCAGAAATGCACCGAATAGCAGTGTACAGCACAAGTGTCATAGTTATCCTACCCTAACATAGCCGATCAAAATGAAGCCAAACGAAGCCTATCACAGGCTAACGTGCCTATACCACTGTTGCTCATCTCCACAGACCATAGCAGAATACACTAAAGCACATGAGAGTGCATAAGTCCGGCGCATTTATGTGCAGAGCACAAAAGTCAATGATATCCTAACCTAACAAACATAACCGAAATTAGCCGAACGAAGCCTAACGTGAACTAACGTGCGGAGTCTGCCATTGCTGGCATCCACGGCGCAAAGCAGAGCTTATTAGAGGGCGGTACAGTGCAGAAATCCACCGGAAAGCAGTATATAGCACAGAAGTCAAAGCTATCCTAACCTAACCTCTCCTAACCTAGCCTAACCGATCGTACCCTAACTAAACATAACGTGCCGAGAATACTATTGCTGCCCTCCCTAGAGCCAATCAGAGTATATTTGAACAATGTAGGGACAAGGAATCCAACGAACGGCGGTATATAGGATAGAAGTCACAGCGTACCTATCCTAACCTAATCAAGCATAACATAGCCAAACGTTATGTATCTGAGACTAACGTGCCGAGACTACTATTGCTGGCCTCCCCAGAGCCAAGCAGAAAATACCAGAGCACAGTAGAGCGCAGAAGTCCATCGAAGAAACGTCTACACCACGAAAGTAAAAGCAATCCAGACCTAAACCAGACGAACATAACCAAACCAAACGCAGCCTGACTCAACCTAACTTGCCGAGACCACTATTACTGGCATCCTTAGAGTCGAGCAGGGTACAGCAGTGTAACGTGGAGCGTAGGAATTCTCCGAATACCGGTGTACAGCACAAAAGTCGAAGCGGTCCTATCCTAACTTAACCAATCGCGACATTACCAAGCGCAGCATAACACATCCTATCGTGTCATGACCACTATTGCTAGCCTCACCAGAGTAGAACAGAGTGTAGTAGAGCAATGGAGGGGCAGAAATCCTCCGACTATCAGTGCTCATCACAAAAGACAAAGCTATCGTATCCAAACCTAACTAAACGTAACATATTCCGACGTAACGAAGCCAAACCTTGCGTGCCGCGACCGCTATTGCTGGAACCACTAGATTGAAGCTGACGCCAGTAGAGCAATGCAGCACACAGGTATCGACAGAATAGCAGAGTATAGCACAAAAGTCAAAGATAACCTGTCCTAAGCTAACCAACGTAGCATAAGCGGACGTAACGTAACCCAGGCTGACGAGCCACGACCGTTATTGCCGGCCCTACGGGTGCTAAGCTGAGTATAGCTGAGCAATGTAGAACGCTGTAGTAGTCCGAATAGCAGCCTGTAGCAAAGAAGTCATGGATATACTAACCAAACCTAGCCAAGCCGAGCCTAACTAAACGCAACATAACTCAACATAACGTGCCGGGAGCATTGTACCTGGCGTCCACAGAGAAAAGCACAGTGCGGTACAGCACGTAGGGGCGCAGAAGGCCATAGAATAACAGTGTGTAACACAATAGTCAAAGACAACCTAACCTAACACAACGTACCCTAACCATACCAAACGTAATCTAGCAGAACCTATCGTGCGGCGATCACTACTGCTGTCATCCCCAGAGCCAAGCAGTACATACTAGTGCACAGCAGAGCGCAGAAGCGCATCGAATAGCGGTCTATAGCATAAAGGTTAAAGCTATCCAATCCTAACATTACCAAGCATAGCATAACCAGACGCTGCCTATCTCAACCAAACTTGCCACGACCGCTACTGCTGGCCTCCTCCGATTCAAGCAGATGCGAGTCGAGTATCGCAGCGCAGAGGTACCTACCCAATAGCAGTGTATAGCACAAAGGTCTATGACTTTCTACCGTAACCTAACCAAACGTAGCGTAACCAATCGCAACCTATCATAAACCAACGAGCTGAGACGACTATTGCTGGCATACCCAGAGCGAAGCAGAGCATATTATAGCACAGTAGAGCGCAGGAATCCGCAGAATAGCTGTGTATAACAGAAAAGTCATAGCTATCCTGTTCTAGCCTAACCAAACGCAACAGAAGCGTACGTAACGTTGCCAAAACTGACGTGCCATGACCGCAACTGCTGGCCTCACGAGAGCTAAGCAGAGCGTAGCACAGCAATACGGAACGCTGAAATAGTCCGAATGGCAGTGTACAGCTCAAGAGTCAAAGCTATCCTAACATAACTCTACGTAACCCAACTTAGCCAAACGTAATGTAGATCAACCCATCGCGCCGCGACCAATATTGCAGGCCTCCCTGGCAATCCAGAACGTATTAGAGGAGAGTGAGGCGCAGAAATCGATGGAATCGCAGTGTGCAGCCGAAAAGTCAGGGATATCCAAACCTAACATGACCCAACCTAACCTAACCATACGTAGAATAACAAAACATTTCTAGCCGAGACACCTATTGCTGGACTCCCCAGAGCCAAGCAGAATATAATACAGCACAGAAGAGCACAGAAGTCCATAAGATGTCAGTGCTGAGAGCTTATGTTAAAGCCATCCTAACCTAACCCAAATTAACCTAACGTAACCAAACATAACCAATCCTAAGTAAACGTGCCGCGACCAGTATTGCTCGCCCCGCAGGAACACGCAGAGCATAACAGAGTAGAGTAGAGTGCAGAAATGCACAGAATCGCACGTTGCAGCAAAGAAATCGAAGCTATACAAACCTAACCAGAGCTAACGTATCCTAAGCAAACGTATCTTATATCAAAGTATCATGCCAAGACAACAATTACTGGCTTCTCCGGTGCCAAGCAGAACATACTAGAGCACAGCTGACAGTAGAAATAGTCCGGATGGCAGCGTATACAGCGAAGGTCAGATCCATCCAATCCTGACCCAAGTTGACATAACGCAGCCAAACGTAATATAGCCCAAACTATCGGGACGAGACCACTATTACTGGCCTCCCCAGCGCCAAGCAGAATATACTAGAGAACAGTAGCGCGCAGAAAGTCAACAAATTGCGGTGTATGGCGCAGATGTCAAAGACAACGTGACCTAATCTGACATAACCTAACATAAATAAACGTAGAATAGATGAACTTATCGAGCACCGTCCCCCATTGAAGGCTTCACCAGTGCCAAAAGCATATCATATTAGAGAGCAGCATACCGCAGACATCCACCGAATAGCAGTTTACAGCACAAAAGTAAAAGCTATCCTATCCTAACCAAACCAATCGTAACGTAAGCAAACGTAACAAAACACAACCTAACGTGACGCGGCCACTGCTGCAGGACTCCCAGAGCCAAGCGGTACATATTAGCGGAGAGTTGAGAGCAGAAGGCCATAGAATCTCAGAGTACAGCGGAAAAGTTGAAGATACACGAACCTAAATGTAGCTTACACGGCCTAACCAAACGTAGCCCACCTCAACCTGATTTTGCAGGGCCACGATGGCTGGCGTGCCCAGTGCCAGACAGAACGTACTAAATCACAGTAGGGCGCAGGAATTCACGGAAAAGCAGTGTACAGCACAAAAGTCAAAGCTATCCTCACCAAACCTAACCTAACATTACACGACCGAACGTAACCGAAATGATCCTTCCGTGCCACGGCCTACAAGAGTAGGGCAGACTATAGTTGAGCAGTGTTGAGCGCTGAAATCCACCGAACAACAGTGTGTAGCGCAAAAGTCAAAGTTACCCTATCCTAACCTAACCAAACATACCATAACTCAGCGCAACATAATCCAGCCTAACGTGCCGAGTCCACTATTGTCGGCCTCCACTGTGCCAAGAGTAGTATGCCAGAGCACAGTAGCGAGCAGAAACCCACCGAAGAGCATTGTACACCACGTATGTAAAAGCTATGCGGACATAACCCAAACAAATGTAGCCTAACCCAACTAAGCGTAACCGGACCTGACGTGCCGAGACCAGTATGGCTGGCCTCGTCAGTGTCTAGGGGAGCATATTAGATGCGAGTAGAGTGTAGCTGTCATTAGAATCGCGGTGAACAGCAGAAAAGTCGAAAATATCCAATCCTAACCGAGGCAAACATAACATAAACGTACCGTACCTCAACCTAATGTGCCGAGGTCACTAGTACCGGCCTCCCCAGAGTAGAGCAGAGTATAGTAGAGTAATGTAGAGCGTGGAAAGCCACCAAATAGGAGCGAATAGCACAAATGCCAAAGATAACATTACCCTACCTGGCCTAGAGCGCAGTGGACCGCTGAAATCCGCCGCATTGCAGTCTAAAGCACAGAAGTCAAAGATACCGTAACCTAACCTGACATAACCTAACCTGACCATACGTAACTTGACTCAACGTAACGAGCCGATGCCACAAATACTGGCCAAACCAGAGACAAGCTGAAGATATCAGAGCACAGAGGAGTGCAGAAATCCACCGCATTTCTGTGTACAGCACTAAGGTCAAAGGTATCCAATCCTAACCCAAACAAACCTAACCAATCCAAACGTAAGGTAACAGTTCATAACGAGCCTTGGCCACATTTTTTGTCCTCCCCAGAACAAAGCAGAGCATATTAGATCACAGTAGTGTGCAGGAATCCACCTAATAGCATTGCTTAAGTCAAATGTCATAGCTATACTGTCCCAACCTATCCAGACTTAATATAGTCAGACGTACTCTAACTTAACCGATCGTGCCGAGATCACCATTGCTGGTATCCCCAGAGCCAAGCCGAATATACTGGTGCACAGTAGGGCGCAGGGAGCCACCACATAGTAGCGTAAATCAAAAGAGTCAAGTATATCCTAACTTAACCTGACCAAACCTAACCTAGCCAAACGTCGCATAAATAAACCTAACGTGCCGAGACCACACTTGATGCCCCCCTTAGAGCCAGGCATAGCATATTAGAAGACATTAGAGCGCAGAAATCTGCTGAAAAGCAGTTTTTAGCACAAAAGTCAAAGCTGTCCTAGCCTGACCTAGCCAATGTAACAAAACCGAAAGTAACCTAACCCAACCTCACGAGCCTAGAACACTTCTCCTGACCTCGGCAGGGCTAATCAGAATATTCCAGAAGGCAGTAGAGAGCAGAAATCCGCCGCATTGCAGCATAAATCGCAAAAGTCAAAGATACCCGAACCTAACCTGACATTGTCCAACCTGATCGAAAGTAGCAGATCTCAACGTAATGTGCCGATACCACTTTTGCTGTCTTTCCCAGGGACAAGCTGGAGATATTAGAGCACAGTAGAGTGCAGCAATCCGCCCAATGGCAGAGTATAGCACAAAAGTCGAAGACACGCTCTCCTATCGAAACCATTCGGAACATAACCAATCATAGCCATACTCAACTGAACGTACAGCTACCGCTATTGCTGACCTCCCAAGGGTGGAGCAGAGTATAGTAGCGCAGACTTGAGGTCAGAAATCAACCTAATGGCTATCCTTGCCAGGAAAGCCGGAGCTATGCATAACTAACCGAAACAAACATAACCTAACCGAACGTAACCTAACTAAACTTTACGTGGCGGGACCAGCGTTGCTGGCCTCTCCAGGGCCAAGCAGAACATATTAGATCACAGCAGAGCGCAGCAGTTCACTTTATAGCAGTGTACAGCACAAATTTCAAAGCTATCCTGTACTAACCTAAACTAATGTAACGTTACCAAACGTTAACTATCTCAACCTAACTTGCAGAGACCACTCCTGCTGGCATCCTCACAGCCAAGCAGAACATACTAGAGCACAGCAGAGCGCAGAAGTCCACATAACAACAGTTTGTGCCACGAAAGTCGAAGCAAAACGTACCAAACACATACTAACATAAGATAACCAAGCATAGCCTAGCACAGCCTGTCGTGGGAAGACTACTATTACTGGCCTCACCAGATCAGAGCACGGTAGAGTCAGGCACAGTAGAGCGCAGAGAGCCGCCACATAGCATTGTATAGAACAAAAGTCAAAGGTATCCTAGCCTATTCAGGCCTAACCAAACCTAACCAAACGTAGAATGAGAAAACCAAGGCTACCGCGACCACTATCGATGGCTTCCCCAGAGAAATCAGTATATGATACAGCGCAGTAGAGCATAGATGTCCATAGAATATCGGTGTTGAGCACATAAGTCAATGCTATCATAACACAGCCCAACCCAAACTAACCCAACCAAACGTAACCTCTCTCAACTTTACACGACGAGAACACCACCGCCGGCCTCCCCGGCTACAAGCAGGGCATCTTAGGATGAGTAGAGGGAAGGTGCCAATAGAAAGGCAGTGTGTAGCACGAAAGTCATAGATATCCTTACCTAATACAAACATACCGATCCAAAATCAACGTACCCTAACACAAACTAACGCTCCGCGGCCACAATTTCTGGCATTCCCAAATCGAAGCAGGGAATATTAAATAGCAGTAGAGCGCAGAAATCCACCGAATAGCAGTGTAGAGCACAAAAGTCGAAGCCATCCTATCCTTACGCAACGTAACCTGATTTAACATAACTTAACCCAACGTGCGGCGAACACAATTACTGGCCTCCCGAGAGTCAATCAGAGTATAGTAGAGCAATGTGGAACGCAGAAATTGCCCGAATGGCAGTGCATATCACAAAAGTCAAAGCTATCCCATCCTAATATAGCCAAACGTAACGAAACCGAGAACAACCTTTCTCAGACTATCGTGCCAAGGCCAACACTGCTGGCATCTCCATAGGCAAGCAGAACATACTAGAGCACAGCAGAGCGCAGAAATCCGCCGAACAGCAGTGTATAGCACGAAAGTCAAAGCCATCATAACCAAACATAGCCAAACATAGCCAAACCGAACGTAACCTAGGTAAACCAAACGTGCCACGACCAACATTTCTGGACGCCCCAGAGGCTAGCAGATGCTAGTACAGCAATGCAGAGCGCAGACTTCGACCGAATGACAGTGAATAGCACAACGGTCAAGGCCACGCTACACAAACTTATCCCAACCCAACCTAACCAAGCGTAAAATAAGTGAATCTAACGTGCCGGAGTCACAGTTACTGGCCTCCACAGAACCAAGCAGGATGTGTCAGAGTACAGTAGAGCACAGTATAGCACAGAGGTCCTTAGGTTATCAGTGATGAGCACTTGTGTCAAAGCTATCCCAACCTAACCAAACCAAACCTAACATAACCAAACGTAACCTAACTCAACATAACGCGACGCGGTTACTATTCCTGGCCTCCCCAGAGCAAAGCAGAGAATATTAGATCACAGTAGATGGCTGGAGCTCACCGAATAGCAGTATATAGCACAAAAGTCAAAGCCATCCTAACAAAACGAGACATAACTTAACCTAACCAAACGTTGAATAACTAATCCTAAGCGGCCGAGACATACATTTCTGGACTCCGCAGAGCCAGGCAGAACATGCTAGAGCACAGTGGTGGCCAGGAATCTTCCGAATGACTGTGTACAGCACGAAAGTCAATCTATCCTAGCCAAACGTAGCCAATCTTTACCACTCCAAACGTAACCTAACTCCGCCTATCGTGCCTCGACCAGCATAACTAGAATGCCGAAAGTCGAGTGGGGCATAGTAGAGCAATGTAGTGTGCAGGAAGCTACCGAATGGCAGTGTATAGCATAAAAGTCGAAGCCATCCGAACAAAACGTTTCCTAACGTAACCTAACCTAGCGCAACCTACTGCTACAACACATCCAATACTGCTACGACCACTATCACTGGCCTTCCCATAGATATCGGAGGATGTCAGAGCAATGCAGACCGCAGGTATTGTCCGAATAGCAGTTCACAGCGCAACAGTCCAAGCTACAATTTCCAGGCATAACCAAACCAAGCCAAGCAGAACGTAACATAGCTCAGCCTAACTCGCCGGGACCAGAGATGCTGGTCTCCCCAGAACCAAACAGAGCTCACTAGGGTACTGTGGATCGTATAAATCCACGGAATAGCCATTTGCAGCTCAAAAGCTCAAGCTATCATTACCAAACTTAGCCTAGCCCAACCTAACCAAACGTAACCTGGCACAACGTAACGCCCCGAGACCACTATTGCTGGCCCAACCCGAGCCTTGCTGAAGATATTTGAGATCTGTAGGGCGCAAAAGTGCACTCTATAGCAGACTACAGCACTAAAGTCAAAGCTATCCTCTCCTAACCTAACCAATCGTAACATAACCAAACGTATCCTAACTCAACTTAATGCGTCGCGACCACTAATGCTGGCCTTCACAGAGTCAAGCTGAACACATTAGTGAAGAGTGGAACGCAGAAATCCACCGAACAGCAGTGCTCAGCACAAAAGTTAAATGTATCCTGTCCAAACTTAGCCAGGCCAAGCCTAGGGGAACGTAAACTGACCAAACATAAAGAGCCGAGACCACTATTGCTGCTCCACCCCGAGCCAAGCTGAAGGTATTAGAGCACTGTAGGACGCAGAACTCCACATAATGGCAGACTATATCACTAAAGTCAAAGCTAACCTCTCCTAACCAAGTGAATCGTAAAATAACCGAACGTACCCAAACTCAGCTTAACGTGCCGCAACCAATAATGCCGGCCCCAAAGCGCCAAGCAATACGCGATAGTGGAAAGTTGGACGCAGATATCCATAGAATCGCAGTGTACATCAGAAAACTCCAAGTTACCCAAGCCAAACCCAAACCAACAGATCATAACCAAACGTATCATAACACACCTACCATGTCGAGATCGACATTGCTGCCGTTCCCAGAGACAAACTGGGCATCTTAGAGCACAATAGAGCGCACGAAACCACCGAATAGCAGTGCTTAGCACAGAAGTCAAAGCTCCCATCCCCTAACCTAACCTAACATGGCATGACCAAACGTAACCGAAATAATCCTTTCGTTTCACGACCACTACTGCTGGCCACTACAGGTTCGAGCAGAGTAAAGTAGAGCTCAGTATAACGCAGAGATCCAACGAATAGCATTGTATAGCTACCCTATCCTAATCTAACCAAACGTAACGTAACCAAGCGTATCATCATTCAGCCTAACGTGCCAAGGTCACTATTGCTGGCCTCCACAGTACAAAGCGGATTTTATCGGAGCTCAGTACAACGCAGAATTCCAACGAGTAGCAGTGTATACCACGAAGGCCAAAGCTACGCAGACCTAACCCAAACAAACAAAACCTACCCGAACGTAACCTAACCCAAATTAAGGTGCCATAACCAATATCTCTGACACCCTCATCGCCACGCTGAGCGTATTAGAGAACAATAGAGCGCAGAAATACACAGAATAGCAGTGTAAAGCACAGAAGACAAAGCTAGCCATACCTAACCCTACCCAACCCAACATAACCGCACGTAATCTAATCCAGCGAAGCGTGCCGCGATCAGAATTGCTGACTTCTACTGAGTCACGCAGAGCATGATAGAGGAGAGTAGGGCTCAGGAATACATAGAACCTCAGTGTATACCAGAACATTCGAATCTATGCTCTACGAGCCTAACGAATCGTAACGCACCCAAACGTACCTCAGACTACCTATGGAGCCCCGACTGCAATTGCTGGCCTTCCCAGAGTCGCTCAGATCATAGTAGAACGCAGAAGACCACCGAATAGCAGTGTGCAGCTCAAAGATTAAAGCTATCGTAACCAAACATAGTCTGAACTATCCTAACCCAACGTAACATGACTAATCATAACGATCCCAGAACACTGTTGCTGGCCTTGCCGGAGCCAAGCTTTAAATATTAGAGCACTCTAGTGCTCAGAAATCTGCCTAATAGCAGAATATATCACTAAAGTCGCAGATATCCTCTCCTAGCCGAGCCAATCGAAACATAACCGAACGTAACGTTGCTCAACCTAACGAGCCGCGACCACTATTGCTGCCGTCCTGAGAGCCCAACAGGGCATACGGAAGCCCAGCGGTGGGCAGAAATCTAACGAATAGCAGTGTACTGCACAAAAGTTAACGCTACCCTAATAAAGCTTAGTCTAAGTCAACCTACCCGGACGTAACCTGTCTCAACATAACGTGCTCAGGCCACTATTGCTGGCCTTTCCAGAGCGAAGCTGAAAATATTAGAGCACTGTAGGACGCGAAAATTCACATACCACCGGACTATAGCACTAAAGTCATAGCTATCCAGACTAAACCTAACTATTCGAAACATAACCAATCGCAACATAACTCAATCTAACATCACCGGAACACTAACGCTGGCCTCCTCAGAGCCAAGCATGACACATTAGTGGTGAGTAGAACGCAGAAATCCATGGAATCGCTGTGTGTATCAGAAGAGTCAAGGCTACATTGACCTAGCCCAAACAAGCAGAACATAAGCAAACATAGCTCAACCTAAACTATACTGCCGAAGCCGCTATTGCTGCCCCCCCCCCCAAGCAGTACATGCTAGAGCAATGTAGAGAACAGTGTTCCACCGAATAGCAGTGCACAGCACAAAAGTTAAAGCTATCCCTACTAAACATAACCGAACCCAGCATAACCGAAAGTAGCCTGACCTATCGTAACGTGCCGATACCACCTTTGCTGGACGTCCCAAAGCCAAGCTGAAAGCATTAGAGCACTGTATGGAGTACAAATCAACGGAATGGCAGACTATAGCACTAATGTCAAAGCCATCCTCTCCTAAGATAGCCAACAGAGGCATAACCAAGCGTAACCCAAGACAACATAATGCGCCGCTACCACTACTACTGGACATGCCAGATCCAAGTAGAACACATTAGTGGAGAGTAGATTGCAGAATTTCATAGGATCGCAGTGTATATAAGAAAAGTCTAAACTTCCCAAGCCAATCCGAAACAAACAGGACTTAGTCAAACATAGCCTAGCTAAACCTAGCGTGCAGAGACAGCTGTGGCTGCCCTCCCGAGAGCCAAGCAGGGCATTCTGTAGCGCAGTAGAGCGCAGAAATCTACCGAATAGCTCTGTACAACACAAAAGATAAAGATACCCTGACCAAACTTAGCCTAAACCAACGTAAGCGAACATAACCTGACTGAACATAACGTGCCGGGACCACTGTTGCTGGCATTCCCAGAGCCAAGCTGAAAATATTAAAGCCCTGTAGGGAGCAGAAATCCACCTAATAGCAGACTATGGCAATAAAGTCGAACCTCTCCTCTCCTAATATAAAGAACCGTAACATAACCAAACGTAGCCTAACTCAACCGAACGTGCTGCAAACACAATTTCTGGCCTCCCCAGAGCCAAGCGGAGCACAATAGTGGAGAGTAGAGTGCAGAAATCCATAGAATCGCAGTGTATATCGGAAAAGACGAACCTACCCGAACCTAACCCAAAACCAACTGAACATAACCAAGCATAGCCTATATCGGCGTAATGTGCCGAGTCTGCAGTTGTTGCAGTCCCCAGGGCCAAGATTGACATGCAGGAGAACAGCAGAGCGCAGAAGTCCACCGAATAGCAATGTACAGCACAAAAGTTTAAACACACCTGATCAAACTTAGTCTAACCCAACCTAGCCGAACGTAACATGACTCAAAATAACGTGCCGAGATCATAATTGCTGGCCTTCCCAGAGGCACGCTGAAATTATTCGAGCACTGTTTGGCGCAGAAGTCCACATAGTAGCAGACTACAGCACTGGAGACAAAGATATCCCATCCAAACCTAACCAATCGTGACACGAGCAAGCCTAACCTAACACAACCTAACTTGCGCGACCACCATTGCAGGCCTCCCGAGTGTCAAGCTGAACAAATTAGTGGAGTCTAGTACGCAGAAATCCACAGAATCGCGGTATATATCCGAAAAGTCTAAGCTAACTGTCCCTAACCCTAACCAACGGATCAAAGCCAAACACCGCCTGACTCAACCTAAGGTGCCGCCACCGCTATTGCTGCCCTCCCCAAAGCCAGGAAGAACACACTAGGGCACAGAAGAGCACAGACATCCACCGAATAGCGGTGTAGAACACAAACGATAAAGCTGCCATGTCCAAACTTGTCCTGTACCGACCTAACAGTACGTAACATGCCCCGAAGTAACGAGTCGATGCCACTACTTCTGGCATTGCCATAGCCAAGCTGAAAGCATTAGAGCACTGTAGGGCGCAGAAATAAACCGAATAGCAGACTATAGCACTAATGTCAAAGCTATCCACCACCAACCTAGCCATCCGTAACGAAGCCAAATGTAACATATCTGAACATAACGTGCCGCGTCCACTATTACTGGCCTTCCCAGAGACAAGTTGAAAGCATTGAAGCCCTGTATGGCGCACGAATCAACGAAATAGCGTACTATAGCACTAATGTCAAAGCTATCAACTCCAAACATAACCAATGGTATCATAACCATGCGTAACCCAAGTCAACATAACGCGCCGCTACCACCACTACTGGCCACTCCAGATCCAAGCAGAACACATTGCTTGAGAGTAGAACGCAGAAATCCATAGCTTCGCAGTGTATATCAGAAGAGTCCAAACTACCAATGCCTGACCCAAACCAACAGAATATAACCAAACATAGCTTAACTCAACCTATCGTGCCGAGACCGCTATTCCTACCACTCCCAGAGCCAAGCAGGACGTACTAGAGCCTAGCAGAGCGCAGAAGTCCAACGAACAGCAGTGTACAGCGCAAAAGTTAAAGCAATCTTGTCCAAACTCAGCCTGACCCAACATATCCGAATGAAACCAGAAACTCCATAAAGAGCCGAGACCACTATTGCTTGCCTTGCTTGAGCCAAGCTGAGAACACTAGAGTGCTGTAGGTCGCAGGATTCCAGCTAATAACAGACAATAGCACTAGAGTCATAGCTATCCGCCACTAACCTAACTAACCGTAACATAACAATGCGTAACCTAGCACAACTTAGTGCGCCGCGACCACTATTTCTGGCCTCCACAGAGCAAAGCAGAACACGTTAGTGGAAAGTAGGATGCAGAAATCCATAGAATCGCATTGTATATCGGAAAAGTCAGAGTTGTCCAAACCTAACCCAAACAAGCAGAACATATCCAAACATAGCCTATATCAACATAACGTGTCGAGACTGCTGCTGCTGCCCCTCCCAGAGCCAAGCAGGCCATACTAGAACACAGTAGAGCGCAGAAATGGAACGAACTGCAGTGCAGAGCACAATCGTTAAAGCTATCCTGATTAAACTGAGCACGACGTTACCTGACCGTACGCAACGTGAACCATCATAAGGTGCGGAGAGGGCTACTGCTGGCCTTTCCAGAGCAAATCTGAAGATATTAGAACACTGTAGGGAGCAGATATTCATCTAATAGCAGACTATAGCACTAAAGTCAAAGCAATCCTGTCCGAACCTACCCACACGTAACATAACCAAATGCATCATAACACAAGCTAATGTGCCGAGGCTGCTATCGTTGCCCTCCACAGAGCCAAGCAGGACAAACTAGAGCACATTAGAGAGCAGAGATGCACGGAATAGCAGTGTACAGCGTAAAGTTTGAAACTATACTTGCAGAACGTGCCATAACCCATCCTAACAGAACGTAGCCTGACTCATCGTAACGTGCCAAGAACACACTTGCTGGCGTTTCCAGTGCCATGATAAGAACATTACAGCACTGTAGGGCGCAGAAATTCACCTAATATCAGAATACAGAACTAAAGACGAACCAATACCCTCCCAACGTAACCAATCGTAAAATAACCAAAAGTAACATAACTGAACCTAATGTGCAGCGACTACAATTGCTTGCTTCCACAGAGCCAAGCGGAACACGTTTGTCGAGAGTAGTACGCAGAAATTCAGTTAGTCCCTGTGCATATCGGAAGGGTCTGAGATACCCAATCCGAACCCAAACCAACGGAACATGGACAAAGGTGTCATAAGTCATCCCAACCAGCCGTGACCGCTATTGCTGCCATTACCAGAGACAAGCAGGAACACCTGAGCGCAGTAGGTCGCGGAATTCCACCGAATAGCAGCGTACAGAGCAATAGTTAAGGCTCCCCTGACTTAACTTAGTCTGACCCAACATACCAGAACGTAAACTGGCACACCTTAACGAGACGAGGCAAATATTTTTGGCATCGCCAGAGCCAAGCTGAAAGCATTAGAGCACTGTAGGTTGCAAGAACTCACCTAGTAGCAGACTATAGCATTAAAGGCATAGCTATCCTCTCCTAACCTAGAGTATTGTAACATAACCGAACGCACCTTAAATTACACTGACATGCCGCGACCACTGTTACTGGCCTCCCAAGAGCCAAGCAGGACATACTAGAGAGAAGTAGAGCGCAGAAATCCACCGAGCAGCAGTGTGTAACAGAATATTTAACGCTATTCTGACCAAACTTAACCTAACCAACATAACCGAACGTAGCCTGACTCAACATAACGATAAGAGACCACTATTGCTGGCCTTCCCAGAGCCAATCTGAAGGCATTAGAGCACCGTTGGGAGCAGGAATCCACCTAATATCTGGCTATAGCACTAAAGTTAAGTCCGTCCTCTACTAACAAAGCCAAACGTAACATAAACGTACACAACCCAACTCAACCAAACGTGCCGCGAACGCTATTGCTGCCCTCCCTAGGGTCAAGCGGAACACGCTAGCTGTGAGCAGGACGCAGAAATCCATATAATAACAGGGTATATCAGAAAAGCCAAAGCTACCAAAACATAACCCAAACAACCAGGACATAACCAAGCATTGCCTGACTCAACCTAACATGCCGAGACCGCTATTGAGGCCCTCCACATGGCCAAGCAGGACACACTCGAGCAGAGAACAGCGCAGCGACCAACCGAATAGCAGTGTTCAGCACAAGGGTTAAAGCTATTCTGACTGAACTCAGCCAAAACTAACATAACCGAACATAACCTGACTCAACATAACCGGCCGGAACCACTGTTGCTGTCATTCCCAGAGCCAAGCTGAAAATATTAGACCACTGTAGGGCGGAGAGTTCCACCTAATAGTAGAATGAAGCACTAAAATCAAAGCTATCATCTCCAAACCTAACCAACCGTAACATGACCACAGGTAACATAACAAAACCAAACGTGCCGTTACCATTATTTCTGGTCTCCCCGGAGACAAGCTGAACACACTAGTGGAGAAGACAACGCAGAAATCCATAGAAGCGCAGTTACATCAGAAAAGTCAATGCTACCGAAGCCTTACCGAAGCAAACAGACCGTATCCATACATAGTATAGCTCTACCTTACGTGCCAAGACTGCAATTGCAACGATCCACAAAGACTAGGAGGGCTTACTAGAAAAAAGGAGAGTGCAGGAATCCACCGCATAGCAGTGCACACTAAGAAAGTTAAAGCTACCCTAATTAACTCAACCTATAGTGCCGTGACCGCTCTTCCTGCCTTCCCAGAGCCAAGCAGGACATACTAGGGCACAGTAGTGCGCAAGAATCCAACGAATATCAGGGTACAGCACAAAAGTTATAGCTATCGTGTCCAAACTTAACCTAAACCAACATATCCGAACGTAACTTGACGCACATAACGTGTCGAGGCCACTATTGCCGGCCGTCCAAGAGTCATGCGGATGCTAATAGTGCAATGCAGAGCGCAGATATCGACCGAGTAGCAGTATATAGTATAAAAGTCGATCCTACCCTAACCAAACCTTTCCTAACTTCGCCAGGCCAAGCGTAACATAGCTCAACCCAGCTTGCCGAGGCCACTATTGCTGGCCACGATGGAGCCAAGCTGAACATATTAGAGCGCTGTAGAGCGCAGAAATACATCGCATAGCAGTGTACAGGCAAGAGTTATATCTGTCCTAACCTTACCTAGCCAAGCATTACATAACCAAACCTACCATAAATCAACCTTACTTACCCCGGTCACTATTCCTGGCGTCCCCGAATACAGGCAAAGTGTGGCAGCGCACGATATGGTGCAGAAGTCCATAGAATTGCGGTGAGCAGCACAAAAGTCATAGCTATCGCAGCCTAACCAAACGTGACATAACCAAACCTAACTTACCGCGACCGCTATTTCTGGCCTCCCCATTGCCAAGCAGAGCACATTAGTGGAGAGCAGGGCGCAAAAATCCGTAGAATCGCTGTGCATACCACAATAGTCGGAGGTAACCCATCCAAACGTAGCCAATCGTAACACTAGCGAGCGTAGCTTAACTCAACCTAACGTGCCGATACCATTACTGCTTGCCTCCACAGCGCCAAGCTGAATATACTAGACGACAGTGGAACGCATAAAACCACCGAACAGCAGTCTACACCACGTAAGCCAAGGCTGTCCAAACAGAACCCAGACTAACGTATCCTAACCAAACGTAGCCTAACTCAACCTAAAGTGCCGAGATCACTATTACTGGCCTCGCCATAGTCAAGCAGTGTATAGTGTAGCAATGTAAAGAGCAGGAATCCACCTGACAGCAGTGTATATCACAAAAGTCTATGCGATCCTATCCTAACCTACCTAAACGTAACATAACTGAACGTAGCCTAACGCAGCCTTATGTGGCGAAACCACCACTACTGCCCCCCCCCCCAGAGCCGAACAGAGCATAGTACAACAACGTGGTGCGTAGAAATCCTCCGGATAGCAGTGTATTGCACAAAAGTCAACTTTACCGTGGACGGTACGCTGTCCAAACTTAATAGAACCAAAGGCAACGTAACCTAACACAACGTGCCTGGACCACTATTGCTGGCTTCCAAAGAGACAAGCAGAATATGCTAGAGCACAGTAGACAGCAGAAAGCCACCAAACTGCTGTGTATAGCACAAAAGTCGGAGTTATTCTAAACTTACCTAACCTAAGACAACCCAACCAAATGTAGACAGGCTGAACTTAAAGTGCGGCGACCGCTTTTGCCGGACGTCAAAGCTTCGAGCAAAGTATATTAGAGCACAGTAGAGCGCGGATGTCCACCGTGTAACAGTGTACACCACGAAAGCCGTATCTAGCCAGACATAACAAGGGCAACTTATCATAACCAAGCGGAGCATAACTCAACTTAAAGTGACGCGACCGCTATTGCTGGCCTGACTAGAGCCAAGCTGAACATATTAGAAGAAAGTAGGGCGCCGAAATTCACATACTGGCAATCTACAGCCGAGAAGTCGAAGGTATCCTAACCTAACCCAGACTAACCTAGCATATCCAAGCGTAACATAATTCAACCTAACGTTCCGAGACCACTATTGCTGGCCTCCCCAGAGCCACGTGGCGCGTATTAGAGCACAGCGCAGCGTAGAAGCCGACCGCATTGAAGTGTTTAGCACAAAAGTCAAAGCAACCCCAACCAAACATAACCAAACATTACCTAACCCAACGTAATATAATTCAACCTAACTTGCCGCAACCACTATTCCTGGCGTCCCCAGGCACAAGCAGAGTGTGATAGCGCATAATGGAGCGCAGATACCCATTGACCAGCGTTGTTTAACACACAAGTCAAAGCTACCCTAACCTAACGCAGCGTAACCTATCCCAGTGAAACGAACTCTAACTCAGCCTAACGTACCGCGGCCACTATTGCTGGCCTCCCGAGCGGCGAACAGAGCACAGTAGAGCAATGTAGAGGTCAGAGATCAAACGATGGGCAGTGCATAGCACAAAAGTCTAAGCTGCACTATCATAGCATAGCCAAACGTAACATAACCAAACGCAACCGATCTCAGCCCAACGTGCAGAGAGCAGTGCTGCTGGCCTTCCAGTAGCCAAGGAGAATATACTAGAACAAAGCAGAGAGCAGAAATCCACCGGATAGCAGTGCATGGCCGAAAAGTCTATGCTATCCTGTCCTAAACTGTCCAAACGTAGCATAGTTGAAAGTTACATAACACAACTTATCGCGACACGACCGCCATTGCTGGCCACGCGAGAGCCAAGCGGAGTACAGCAGAGCAATGTAGAACACCGAAATCGAACGAACTGAATTGTATAGCATAAAAGTCAAAGCTATCCCATCAAAACCAGGCCAAAACTAGCCGAACGATGCTGCAGATGGCTCAACCCATCTTGCCGCGGCTGCCTTTCCTGGCGTCCACAGACACAAGCAGATTGTGACAGCGCACAGCAGGGCGCAGAGTTGCATATAATATCAGTGTGTAGCGCAACAGTCGAAGCTACCATAACCTAACGCAACGTAACCTAGCCAAACGTAGACTAACTCAACCTACCGTGCAGGGAACACAATTACTTGACTCTCCAGAGACGAGCAGATTACCGTAGAGCAATGTAGACCGTAGAAACCCTCCACATGGCGGTGTATAGCGCAAATGTCAATGGTATCCTAACCTAACACAAACAAACCTATCCTAACGAAACGTAACCATACGCAGCATAACGAGCAGAGACTAATACTTCTGGCATCCCCATAGCCAAGCAGAATATGCTAGAGCGGAGCAGAGCGCAGAGATCCACCGAAGAGCAGTGTACAGCACAAAAGTCCAAGCCATCCTAACCAAACCTATCCTAACCTAACCAAGCCAGGCGTAACCTAACATAACTTTGCGTGCCGAGATCGCAATTGCTGGCCTGCCCAGAGCCAAGCAGAACATGCTAGAGCACAGTAGGGTGCAGAAATTCAACGTACAGCCCTATATAACACAAAGGTACAAGCTACCTTCTCATAACCTAACCGAGCGTAACATAACCAAACATTATCCACCTCAACCTATCGTGCCGAGACAAGTATTGCTGCCCATCCCAGTGCCATGCAGAACATACTATAGCAGAGTAGAGCGCAGGAAACCAACGTAGAGCAGCATACAGCGCAAAAGTTAAAGCTACCCTGTCCAAACCCGACCAAACGTAACGTACCCATACGTAGCCTAATTATTCCGGACGAACCGAGACCTCTATTGCTGCCATCCTCAGAGACAAGTAGAACATGCCAGAGCACAGTGATGCGCAGAAGTCCATCGATGAAACGTCTATACCAAGAAAGTCAAAGCAATCCAAGCCTAACCCAAGCGAACATAACCAAACCAAACGAAGCCTGACTCAACCTAACTTGCGGAGTCCACTATTGCTGGCATCCTCAGAGTAGAGAAGATTACAGCATTGTAATGTAAAGCGTAGGAATTTTCCGAATAGCGGCGTAAAGCACAAAAGTCGAAGTCATCCTATCCTGTCCTAACCAAACGCAACCTAACCAAACGTAACATAACTCAACCTAACGCGCGGAGAGCACCATTGCCGGCCTGCGCAGCGCCAAGCAGTGAATATTTGAGCACAGTAGGGCGCAGAAATTCACAGAAAAGCAGTTTACAGCACAAGGGTCAAAGCTACCCCGCCCTAACCTAACCAAACGTAACATAAGCAGTCGTAACGTAACTCGGGCTGTCGTGCCACGAAAGATATTGCTGGCCTCACGAGGGCTAAGCAGAGTATAGCAGAGCAACGTGGAACGATGAAATCGCCCGGATAGCAGTGTGCAGCAATAAAGTAAAGGAAATGCTAACCTAATCTGACAAAACATATTCTCATAAGACGTAACATATCCAAACCAAACGTGCCTAGCACACAATTTCTGACCTCCCCACAGCCAAGCAGGGCATATTAGAGGGGATTAGAGCGCAGGGTTCTATGGAATGGCTGTGTAGAGCGCGAAAGTCAAAGATATTCTCCCTAACCCCAAACGACCCTAACCTAACAGCAGGTAACCTGTCTCAAACCAACGCACCGTGGCCGCCGTTTCAAGCATTACCAGATTAAAGCGGGGGATATTAGATAACAGTAGAGCGCAGATATCCCCCGAATAGCAGTGTGTAGCACTAAGGACAAAGCTATTCTGCCCTCACCTAACGAAGCGTAGTCTAATCAAACGCAGCTTGACAAAGCATAACTTGCCGAGAGCACTATTCCTGGGGTCCACAGGGTCAAGAAGAGTGTGACAGCGCTCAGAATGGCGCAGAAGTCCATATGGAAGCAGTGAGCAGCACAAAAGTCAAAGCTAACCAAACGTAACGCAACGTAACCTAACATAACCAAACGTAATATATCTCAGTCTAACGTGCCGCGAACACTATTGCTGGCTTCCCTGGAGACGTGCACAACAGGATAGAGGGCAGTTGGGCACATAAGTCCATATAATATCAGTGTTGAGCACATATGTCAGAGCTATCCCAACCTAACCCAATGTCACCTAACGAAACCAAACGTAATCCAACTTAACCTAACATGTCGTGACAGGTAATGCTGGTCTCCACAGAGCCAAGCAGAGCATAATAGATGAGTGCCGGGCGCATAAATCCCTTGAATTGAAGTGTCCAGCAGAAAAGTCGAAGTCATCCAAACCTTACCAAATCTAACGCAACTTAACCAAACGTATCCCGCCACGACCTAACGTGCCGGGAGAACTGTTGCTGCCCCCCCCCCCCCGTCGCCAACCAGGACATATTAGAGGAGAACAGAGCGCTGACGTCCATAGAATGTCATTGCATATCACGAAAGGCAAAGGTATCTCAACCTAACCCAAACGAACCTAACCTAACGAAACGTAAACTATGTCACCCTAAGGCGCCGCGACCACCCTTTCTGGAATTCCCAGAGCAAATCAGGGAAAACTAGGTCACAGTAGGGCGCAGAATTCCACCGAATAGCAGTGCGCAGCAGAAAGGTCAAAGCTATCTGGGCCTCACATAGCCAAGCGTAACACGGCCAAAGATAACATAAATCAACCAGATACGGTGAGTGTGGTTACGTTCGGTTAGGTTAGGTTAGGTTAGGTTTCATTGGGATGGCATTGACTTTTGTGTCGCACATTGCCATTCGGTGGATCTCTGCACTCTACTGTCGTATAATATGATCTGCAGGGCTTTGAGGAGGCAAGAGATGTAGGTCTCGTATCCTTAGGTGAAGTTATTCCACGTTTGTTTGGGCTAGGATTGATCATGTTAGGTACGGATATCTTTGACTTTTTTGCTATACACTGCTATCTGGCGGCCATCTGCGCCCAGCTGTGCTCTAGTGTATACTGCTTGGCTCTGCGGAGGCCAGCAATAGTGGTATCGGCACGTTAGGCAGACTTATGTTACGTTCGTTTCCGTTACGTTTGGCCTCGTTAGGACGGGGCAGCTTCGACTTTCGTGCCATACGCTGCTATACTGTCGATTTCTGCGCTCCACTGTGGCCAAATATGTTCTGCTTGGCTCTGAGAAGGACAGAAATAGTGGTCTCGGCGCGATTGTTTGAGATATGGTACGTTTGGCCTGGCTAGCTTAGGTTAGGTTTGGTTAATGTAGCATTCACGTCTGTGCTATACACTGCAATTCGGTCGATACCTGCGCCTTGCACTGCACTACCAGCACCTTCTTGTATCTGGGGAGGCTAACAGTAGCGGTCGTGGCACGTTTGTCTGAGTTATGTTACGTGCGGTTAGGTTGGGTTAGGTTACGTTTGGTTAGGTCAGGTTAGGTTATGTTTGGTTAGTGTAGCTATGACTCTCGTGCTATACGCAGTTATGCGGTTGATTCCTGCCCTCCACAGTACTCTACCCTTATCTGCTAGTCCCTAGGGGGGCCAGCAATCGTGGTCGCGGTACTTTACGTTGAGTCCTGCTGCGATAGGTTAAGTTACGTTAGTTTGTGTTACGTTCGGATATCATTCGCTTTTCTGCTGTACACTGCGATCCTACGGATTTCTGGGCCCTACTCTCCCCTAGCATTTCCAGCTTCTCTCCGTGGACGACAGGAATAATGCTCTCGGCACGTTAGGTTTAGTTATGTTACGCTTTGTTAGGTTATGTTTGGTTAAGTTTGGCTGTGCCAGCTTCGACTCTTGTGCTGTACACTGCCATTCGGAGGATTTCAGCGTTCTACGCTACTCTACCATATTCTGCTTAGCTCCCGTGAGGCCAGCAGTAGCGGTCGTGGCACGTAGGTTTGTATAACGTTACGTCTGCTTATGTTGCGTTTGGTAAGGGTAGTATAGTATTGCTTTGCCTTCTGTGCTATACACTGGTATTCGGTGGATTTCTGCGCTCTACTGCAATGTAATACTCCCTGCGTTGATCTGGGAATGCTTGAAGTGGTGGCCGCGGCGCGTTAGGTTGAGCTAGGTTACGCTAAGATAGAAGAGGTACATTTTGGTTTGGTTTGGATATGTTTGACATTCGTGCTACACACTGCCATTATACGGACATCTGCGCTCTGCTCACCTCTAATATGCCCTGGTTGGCGGTGGGGAGGCCAGCAATTTTAGGTTTTGTTACGCTAGATTGGGACTGGTTACGTTTGGTTCGGTCATTTTAGGACATTTTATGTTAGGATATCCCTTGCTTTTTGCAATACACTGCCATTCGGTCGATTCTTGCATCCTACTTTTCTCTGCTACAACCTGCTTGGCCCTCATGTGGCCAGCAATGGCTTTCGGGGCACATCAGATTCTGTTACGTTACGTATTCTTATGATGGCTAGGATAGGATAGCTTTGACTTTTGCGCTGTACACTGCTTTCGGTGAGCTTCTGCGCTCTACTCTGCTCCAATATGCTCTGATTGGCGCCGGGGAGGCCAGCAATAGTGGTCTCCGCACGTTAGGTTGTGTTATGCTGCGTTCGTTTAGGTTAGGTTTGGCTACGTTATGGTACGATAGTATTGACTTCCGTGCTACATACTGCTCTTCGGGGGTTTCTGCGCTCTACTGTGATCCAATGTTCCCTGCCTTGACATAGGAATGCTTGAAGTATTGGCCGCAGTGCGTTAGGATGTGTTACGTTTCGTTTGGTTAGGTTAGGTTTGTTTGGGTTAGGTTAGGGTTTCTTTGACTTTCGTGCTATACACTGCCATTCTATGGACCTCTGCGCTCTGCCCTCCAATAATATGTCCTGCTTGGCGGTGGGGAGGCCGGCAGTTGTGGGCTAGGCACGTTAGGCGTGGCTTGGCTACGTTCGATTAGTTTGGGTCGGGTTAGATTATTTCTTACTTTTTTGCTATACACTGCTATTCGGGCGACTTCAGAGATCTACATTGCTCTGATGTATTCTGCTGAGCTTTCTTGAGGGCAGCAATGGCTTTCGTGGCACGTCAGCTTGTGCTATGTTATGCCTGCATACCTTAAGGTTGGTTAAGTTAGGACAGGATAGCTACAACGTTTGAGCTATACACCGATATTCGGAGGAATTCTACGCTATACATTGCTCTAATGTGCCCATCTTGTCTCTGGGGAGGCCAGAAATTTTATTCTCGCCACATTACTTTTAGCTATGTTACTCTTGGCTTGGCTAGGTTAGGTGAGGTTAGGTTAGGATATCTTTGACTTTTGTGCTACACACTGCAGTTCCGTGGACTACTGCGCTCTACTCTCTTCTAGTACGCTCTGCTTCGCTCCGGGGAGGCCAGCAAGCGTGGTCTCGGCACGCTGGGTTGATATAGGCTACGGTTGTCTCTGCTAGGTTAGAATACGTTTGGTTAGGGTAGGCTTGTCTTTTGTGCTGTACATTACTGCTCGGCCTAAATCTGTGCACTGCATTGCTCTACTAGCTTCTGTTTGAATCTGTGGAGGCCAGCAATGGCGGTCGTGGCACGTTTGCTTGAGTTATGTTTCCCTCTGTTACGTTCGGTTAGGTTAAGATTAGATGGGATATTTTTGTCTTTTGCGCTGTACCCTGCTATTCGGTGGATTTCTGCGCTCCACTGCGATCTAATATACCCTGCTTTGCTGTGGGTATAACAGAAATATTGGCCGCGGCGCGTTAAGTTCGGTTAGCCTAAGTTTGGTTAGGTTAGGTTAGATTGGGTTTGGTTGGTATATGTTCCTCTTTCGCAACATACACTGTCATCATATGTACTTCTGCGTTCTACTCTCCTCTGATATGTCCTGCTTGGCGATGGAGTGACCAGCAATAGTGGGATAGGCAAGTTAGATTTGGATTGGTTACGTTAGGTTTAGTTAGGTTATGCCACGTTTTGTAGGGATATCTTCTACTCTTCTGCTTTACACTCCAATGCGGCGGATAGCTGCAGACCACTGTGCTCTACAGCATTCTGCTCGTCCCTGGGCAGACCAGTAATTGTAGTCTCGGCACGTTAGGTTAAGTCATTCTACGCTTGGTTAGGATAGGATAGGCCCGTTTAGGTTAGGCTATCTTTGACTTCTGTGCTATACGTTAATATTTGGTGGCTTTCTGCGCCCTACTCTGCTGTACAATACTCTGCGCGACTCTGTGGAGTCCAGCAATAGAGGTCAAGGCACGATAGGCATTGTTAGGCTGCGTTTGGTAAAGGCACGTGTGGTTAGGATATGTTAGGGCAGCTTTGACTTTGTGCTACACACTGCTATTTGGAGTATATCTGCGCTATACATTACTCTACTGCACTCTGCTCGACTCTGGGGAGACCAGTAATAGTGGTCTCTGCACGTTAGCAATAGTTAGGCTACGCTTGGTTGGGCTACGGTAGTATGTGTTAGGTTTGGATAGCTTTGACTTTTGTGCTATACACTGCTATACGTTGAATTTTTGCGATCTACTGTGCTCTAGAAGCTTATGTTTGTCCCTGGGGAAGCCAGTAATAGTGGTCTCGGCGAGATAGGTTTGGAGGGTATACGTTTGGTTGGGTTATGTTTGCCCTTGTTAGGTTTAGGTAGCTTCGACTCCTCAGCTATCCACTGCGTTTCCATAGATTTCTGCGCTATAGTCTCCTCTATTATGCTCTGCTCGGTTCTGAGGAGTCCAGCAATACTAGTCGCGGCGCGTTAGCTTGGGATTTGTTACGTTTGTATAGGAGAGATTTGGTTGGGTTTGGTTAGGATGGCCTTAACATACGTGCTCTACACGGATGTACTATGGACTTCTGCGCTCTACTGTGCTCTAGTATATTCTGCTTGGCTCTGTGTAAGCCCGCAGTCTTGGCCTCGGCACGTTAGCCTGTGTTAGGTTGTGTTTGGTTATGTAACGTTTGACTAGGTTAGGATAGGATACCTTTGACTTCTGTGCTACACACGGCTATTCGGAGGATTTCTGCGCTCTACTGTTTTCTAATATGCTCTGATTGGCTCTGTAGAGGCCGGTAGTGGCGGCCTTATCACGTTAGGTTGAGACAGGCTGCGTTCGGTTGGGTTACACTTGGTTATGTTAGGAACGGATAGCTTTGGCTTTTGTGCTATACACTGCAATTCGGCGTATTTCTGCGCTCGACTGCGATCTAATACACCCTGCTTTGGTCTGGGAATGCTTGAAATGGTGACCGCGGCGCGCCAGGTTGTGTTAGGTTACGTTTGGTTAGGATAGGTTTATTTGGGCCTGTTTTGGATATGTTTGTCATTCGTGCTATTCACGGCCATTCTAAGGACCTCTGCGCTCTACTCACTTCTAATATGCCCTACTTGGCGATGGGGAGGCAAGCAATAGTGACCTCGGCGCCCTAGGTTGAGCTAAGCTACGTCCAGTTCTGTTAGGTCGGGCTGTGTTAAGATGGCGTAGCTTCGACTATAGTGCCATGCACTCCAATTCTATGGACTACTGCGCTCTAGTCTCCTCCAATCTGTTCTGCTTGGCTCTGAGGAGGGCAGCAGTAGTTGTCTCGGCACGTTAGTCTGAGTTAGGATGTGTTCGATTACGATACGTTTGGTACGGTTAGGATAACTTAGCTAAAACTTCTGTGCTGTACTCTGCTATTCGGCGGACTTCTGCTATCTACATTGCTCTACTACACTCTGCCCGACTCACGGGTGTCCAGGCATGGTGGTGGCTGCACGACAGGTTGAGATATAATACGTTACGTTAGGTTAGGTTCCGCTGCGTTAGATTAAGGTAGCTTTGCCTTTTGTCCTACACACTGCCATCCTATGGACCTCTGCACACTAGTGTGCGCTATCACAATCTGCTTGTGTCTGTGGACGCCATGAATGGTGGTCGCGGCACGTTAGGTTGAGTCATGTTCAGATTGTTTATGCTAGGTTTGGTCAGGTTTTTTAGGGATTGATTTGACTCTTGTGCTGCACACTGCCACTCGGTAGATTTCGACGTCCTACATTGCTCTGCTATACTCTGCTTGGCTCTCGTGAGGCCAGAAATAGCTGTCGTATCACCACAGGTTGTGTCACGTTACGTTCGGTTATGTTACGTTTTGTCAGGTTATGAGGGTATAGCGTCGACTTTTGTGCTGTACACTGTTCTGCAGTGGATTTCTGCGCTCTACTCAGATCTAATATTCTCTTCTTGGCTCTGGGCTTGCCGGCAATGGTGGTCTCAGCACGTTAGGTTGTGTTAAGCGACGTTCGGTTACGTTACGTTTGTTTGGGCAAAGTTTGGATAGCTTTGACTTTCTTCTCATAAACTGTTATTCTGTGCTATTCTGCGCGCTACTGTGCTCTACCATGCTCTGCTCGAATCTGGGGTGTTCAGCAGTAGTGGTCGCGGCACGATACTTTGTGTCATGTTACGCTTGCTTATGTTACGATTGGTTAGGTTTGGATAACGTTGCTTTGACTTTTGCGCTATAAAATGCTATTCGGTGAATTCCTGCGCGCTACTGTTTTCTAATATGTTCTACCTTGCTCTGGGGAGCTCTGCAATAGTGGGGTAGGCGCTTTAGGTTGAGTTAGGTCACGCTTGGTCAGGTTATGATGGCATGCGTTATGAGTGGATATGTTCGACATTTCTGCTATACACTGTCATTCTGTTGACTTTTTCTCTGCCCTCTCCTCCTATATCGTCTGTTTGGGGACGTAGAGACTAGCAGTAGTGTCTTGGCACGTAAGGTTGTGTTAGGTTACCTTTCGCTATGTAACGTTTGGTTAGGTTAGGAAAGGATATCTTCGACTTTTGTGCTGCACACTGATATTCGGCGGTTTCCTGCGCTCTTCGATGCTCTACTATGCTCTGCTCGACACTGGAGAGACCAGCAATAAAGTTCGTGGAACGATAGGTTGAAATACGTTACGATGGGTTAGATAAGGTCAGGTTACGTTTGGCTAGAATGCCATTGCCTTTTGTGTTATACACTGCTATTCGGAGATTTCTGGGCCCTACTATTCTCTAATCTGTTCTGCTTGGCTCTGGGGTGGCCAGCAGTAAAGTCGTCGTCACGATAGACTTAGTTATTCTAAGCCTGTTTAGGTTAGGTTAGGTACGGTTATGTTAGGATTTCTTTGACTTTTTTGATATACGCTGATATTTGGTGGCCTTCTGCTCTCTACTCGGCTCCAGTATGTTCTGCTTGGCTCTGGGGAAGCCAGGGATGGTGGTCTCTGGACGTTATGTTAGGTTAGGTTGCGTCTTGTTATATTACGTTTGGAAATTTTAGGATAGGATAGATTTGCCTCTTGTGCAATACACTGATTTTCTGTGGATTTCTGCGCTCTAAGTAGCACAACTATACTCTGCTAGTCCCTCGGGAGGCCAGCAACAGTGTCCGCGGCAAGTTACGTTGGGTTTGACTATGATAGGTTAGGTTATGTTAGTTTGGTTTGGGTTTGGATATCTTTGTCTTTGCTGCTTTACACTGCGATTCTATACATTTCTGCGCCCTACTCTCCTCTAGTATGTTCTGCTTTGCTCTGAGGATGTCAGCAAAGGAGGTCTCGGCACGTTTGTTTCAGTTACTCTACGCTTTGCTTCGTTAGGTTAGGCCTAGTTAAGTTATAGTATCTTCGACTTTTGTGCTACACACTGCTATACGGTCGATCTCTGAGCTTTACTGTGACTTAATCTTATATGCTTGGCTCTGGGAAGAACAGCAACAGTGATATCGACGTGATAGGTTTAGTTAGGTTAAGCTTGGTAAGATAAGGTTTGGTTACGTTTGGTTGATATGGCTTTACCTTTGTGCCTTGCACTGCTATTGGGTCGATACCCGCGTCTTGCTTTGCTCTACTAGCATCTGCTTGTCCCTGGTGTGGCCGGCTGAAGCGGTCGTGGCTCGTTTGGCTGGGTTATGTTTCGCGTGGTTAGGTTAGGTTAGGTTAAGTTTCGTTAGGATGGCATTGACTTTTGTGCCACACACCGCTATACGGTGGATTTCCGCTCCCTACAGTGCTCTAATGCTCCCTGCTTGGGCCAGGGGAGGACAGAAACGGTGTTCTCGGCACGTTTGGTTGTGTTAAGCAGCGTTTGATTAGGTTACATTTTGTTAGGCTAGGATGGCGTAGCTTTGACTTTTGTGCTATACACTGCTACTTGGTCGCTTTCTGCGCTCTTCTGTGATCCTGTGTATTCTGCTTGGCTCTGAGGAGGCAAGCAACTCTGGTCTCGGCACGTTATGTAAAGTTATGTTATGTTTGCTTATATTACGTTTGGCCAGATTAGGACAGGATAGTGTTGACTGTTGTGCTATAGACAGCTATTTGGTGGACTCCAGCGCTCCATTATGCGCTATCTCGCTCTGCTTGTTTCTGGGGACGCAAGGCATGGTGGTCGCGGCACGTTGGGTTGAGTCATGTTACACTTGGTTAGGCTTGGTTTGGTTATGTATGATTGGGATAGCTTTTACTTTTATGCATTACGCTGCTATTTGGTGGATTTTTACGCTCCACTGTGATCAAAAATTGTCCTCTTTGCTCTCGGGAAGCCAGTAGTTGCGGCTGCGGCGCGTTAGGTTGGGGTAAGTTACGTTTGGTTAGGTAAAGCTTCTTTGGGTTCGTTTCGGATATCTTTGACTTTTGTGCTATGCACCGACATCCTACGGACTTCTGCGCTCTCCTCTCCTCTAATATGCATTTCTTTGCGATTGGGTGGCCAGCAATAGTGGTCTAGCTACGTTAGGTTGAGTTAGGTTTCGTTTGGTTATGAGGAGTTTGGTAAGGTTAGGGTGGAATACCTTTGTCTTTTGTGCAATAAACTGCGATGCGGCGGACTTGTGCGCTCTACTTTGCTCTAGTGCATTCTGCTTGGCTCTGGATAGGCAATCTATAGTGGTCTCGGCACTAGAGGTAGAGCTATGATACGTTAGATCGTGTTACGTCTGTCCACGTTGGGATGTGGTATCTATGGCTATTCTGCTATGTACTACGATGTTATGGACTCCAGTGCTCTACTCTCCACTAATATGCTCTGCTTGGCGCTGAGGAAGACAGCAATACTGGCATCGGCACCTTGTGTTGGGTTAGGCTACTTTCGGTTCGGTTCGGTTCGGACTGGTTGAGTTAAGGTATCATTCACTCTTGTGCTATACACTGCATTGCGGTGGATTACTGCGCTCTACTGTACTCTCGTATATTCTGCTTGGCTCTGGGGCGGCTAGAAGTAGTGGTAGGCACGCTAGGTTCAGTTAGGCTACGTTTTGTTATGTTATGAGTATTTGGGTTAGGTTAGGATACGTTCGTCTTTCGTATTGTACACTAATATTCGTTGGAATTCCGCGCTCTGCTGTACTCTACTATAATCTGCCCGAATCCGAGGAGGTCAGCATTAGTGTTCTATGCACGCTAGGTTGGGTTAGGTTACGTATGGTTATGATAAGGTTGGTTAGGTTAGCACTGAATAACATTGACTTCTGTGCTATACACGGATATTCGATGGATTTCTGTGCTCTACGTTCCTCTACCATACTCTGTTCGACTCTCGGAAGGCCAGCAGTATTGGTTGCCGCGCGTTTGTCTGAGTTAGCTTACTTTTGGTTAGGTTTGGTTAGGATAAGTATGGTCAGGATTGCACCGACCTTTGCCTTATAAACTGCTATTCGCTGATTTCTGTGATCTACTTTCCCCTTGTATGTTCTGCATGGCTGTGTGTAGGCCAGCAACTGAAGTCTCAGCTCGTTAGGCATAGCTATTCTACGTTTGGTTTGGTTAGGTTAGGAAATCTTTGACTTTTGTGCTATACACTGCTATTTTCTGGCCTCCTGCCCTATACTGTGCTCCAGAATATTCGGTTTGGGTCTGGGAATGTCGGCCATAGTGTTCTCGGGACTTTGGGTTAAGTTACGTTGCGTTTGCTGTATTACGTTTTGATGGGTGAGTGCAGGATAGCTACGACCTTTGAGCTATACACTGCTAATCATTGGATTTCTGCCCCCTACGTTGCTCCACTATACCCTGCTCGGCTTCCGGGATGATAGAAATAGTGCTTGTGGTACGTTAGGTTCAGTTATGTTACGTTTGTTTAGGTTAACTAAGCTTACGTTTGGCTAGGGTTGCTTTGGCTTTCGTGCTAGACACAGTTATTCGGTGGATTCCCACGTTCCAATGAGCTCAACTCCAATCTGCTGGAACATGGGGAGGCCAGCAATGGGGGTGGTGGCGCGTTATGTTGAGTTTGATTACGTTTGGCTTTGTAATGGTTGGTTTGGTTAGGTTGGGGTACATTTGACTTTTGCGATACATACTGCATTTCGGTAGATTCCTCCGGCCTGCTGTGCTCTAATATGCTCTGATTAGATCTGGGGAGGCCAGAAATAGTGGCTACGGCGTGCTAGGCTGGGTTATGTTGCGTTTAGATATTTTATGTTAGCATGGGTTATGTTTGGATTGCTTTGATTTTTCTGCCATACACGGCGATTCTTTGGACCTCTGCGCAGTACGGTGCGATACAACCCTCTGCTTGCGTCTGGGGGCGCCAGGAATAGTGGTCGCGGCAAGTTATGTTGAGTTACGTTGCGTTCGGTCCGACTAGGTTTGGTTAGGTTTAGTTGGTATATCTTTTACTTTTGTGCTTTACACTGCTATTCTGTATATTTCAGCGTCCTAGATTGCTCTGCTGTGATCTGCTTGGCTTCTGTGAGGCCAGAAATGGTGGTCGTGGCACCCCAGGTTGGGGAAAGGTACGTTTGGGTACGTAGCGTTTTGTCAGGTTAGGAGCGGATAGTTATGTCTTTTGTGCTATTCACTGCTATCGGGTGGATTCCTGATCTCTACTCTGTTACACTCTAATATGCTTGGCCCTGTGGAGGCCTGCAATAGTGGCAGCGGCACGTTATGGTGAGCCTGCTATGTCGGGCTAGGATATGTTAGTTTGTGTTATGTCCCTGTATCTTCGGCTTCTCTGCTGTACACTGCGATTCTATGGATTTCTGCGGTTTACTCTCCTGTAGCAGGTCCTGCTTGGATCTGGAGGGTGGGGCAGCAATTGCGGTGTCGGCACGTTTAGTTGTGTTTGGTTACGTTCAGTAGTATTACGATTTGCTAGGCTAGGATTGTGTACCTGTGTCTCCTGTGCTACATACTGTTTTTCGGTGGAATTCTCTGCTCCACATTGCTCTACTATACCCCGCTCGCGTCTCAGGTGGCCAGCAGAAGTGGTCGCCACGCCTTAGGTTGTGTTAGATTACGCTTGGTATGGCCAGGATACGTTGTGTTAGGTTAGGTTAGCTTTGAATATTGTGGTACGCACTGTTATTTTGTGGCCTTTTGCGATCTTTTGTGCGGTATCACACTCTGCCTTTATCTGTGGATGCCAGGAACAATGCTCTCGGCACGTTAGGTTGAGTTATGTTGCGTGTGGTTAGGTTCGGTTTGGCTAGGTTTGGTTATGGTACCCAACACTTTTGTGCTATAGGCTGCTATTCAGGCTCCTTCAGCGTTCTACATTGCTCTGCTACGCTCTGCCTAGCTCTCGTGAGGCCAGCAATGCCGTTCGTGACACGTCAGTTTGGGTTATGTTACGTTTGGTTAGGTTAGGCTAGGGTAGCTTTGACTTTTGTGCTACACGCTGCTATTCGGTGGACTTCTGCCCTCTGCTGTGCTCTAATGTGCTCTGCTTGCGTTTGGAGGACATCAATAGACGTCTCGGCACGTTTGGTTGAGATAATCTACGTTGGGTTACGTCACGTTTTATTAGGTTATGGGAGGATAGCCTTGACTTTCGTGCTATACACCGCTATTCGGTGGATCTTTGCGCTCTGCTGCGATCAAATACTACCTGCGTTAATCTGGGAACGCTTGAAATAGTGGCCGCGGCGCGATAGGCTCTGCTTTGTTACGTTTGACTAGGTTAGATTTGTTTGGTTTATGTTAGGATAGCATTGGCTATAGTGCTTTAAACTGCCATTTTATGGACCACTGCGATCTAGTCTCCTCTATTATTCCCTGCTTGGCGGAGCGGAGGTCAGCAGTTGTTGGCTCGGCACGTCAGGTTGGGGTGTGTTACGTACGACTAGGTTAGGTTATGTCACGTTAGGTTAGGTTATCTCACAGATTTTCTATGTATACTGCTATTCGGTGGATTTCTGCCGTCTGATATGCTCTGGTATATTCTACTTGGATATGGGGATGTCAGCAGTATTGGTCTCGGCAGGTAAGTCTGAGTTATGTTGCGTTCGTTTATGCTACGTTTGGCAATGTTCGGAGAGGATGGCTTTGACTTTTGAGCTATACACTGCTAAACGGTGGACTTCTGCTCTGTACTGTGCTCTAGCGTATTCTACTTGGTTATGTGGTGGCCAGCAGTTTTTGTTTCAGCATGTCAGTCTCAGTTACGTTGTGTTTGGTTATGGTACGTTTGGTTAGGTTAGGATAGCACAACTTTGACTTTCGTGCTATTCACAACTATTCGGTGGATTTCTGCGTTCTGCATTGCTCTACTACACTCTGCTGAACTCTGAGAAGACCATCAACAATAGCATGTCAGTCTCAGTTACGTTGTGTTTGGTTATGGTACGTTTGGTTAGGTTAGGATAGCACAGCTTTGACTTTCGTGCTATTCACAACTATTCGGTGGACTTCTGCGTTCTGCATTGCTCTACTACACTCTGCTGAACTCTGAGGAGACCTTCAACATTGGTCGTGGCACGATAGGTTGAGGTAGGTTACGCTTGGTTATACTGTTTGGCAACGTTTGCTTTGGAGGGCATCGACTTTTGTGCTATACACTGCTATTCGCTGACTTCTGTGACCTACTTTTCTCTAATATGTTTTGCTTGTCTCTGGTGTGGTCAGCAATACAGTCCTCGGCTAGTTAGATTTAGCTATTCTAGGTTTTGTTAGGCTATGTTGGGCCTGGTTTGGTTAGGACGACTTTGACTGTTGTGGTGTACACGGCCACCCGACGGATTCCTGCGCTCTACTATGATATGATATTCTCGGCTTGGCTATGTGGAGGTCAGTAATAGTGTTGTAGCCATGTTAGGCTGAGTTAGGTTCTTTCGGCTACGTTACGTCAGATCAGGTTAGGAGAGGATAGCTCTGACTTTTGTGCCACACACTGCGATTCTATGGACTTCTGCGCTGTACTGTGCGCAACCACGCTCTGCTTGCGTCCGTAGACGCCAGGAATATTGACAGCGGGAAGTTAGTTTGAGATATGTTACGTCTGATTATTCAAAGTTTGGTTTGGTTTGAATGGGACAGCTTTAACTTTTGTGACATACGTTGCTCTTCTGCTGACTTCAGCGCCCTACGTTGCTCTGCTATACTCTGCTTTGCTCTTGGGAGGCCAGCAACTGTTGTCGCGGCACGTTAGCTTGTGCTAGGGTACTTTCGTTTGGGTTAGGCTTGTTTCGTTTATGTTACGTTATCTTTGCCTTTTGTGGTATAAACTGATGTTCGTTGGATTTCTGCGCTCCGCTGTGCTCCAGTATGCCCTGCTTTGCTCTGGGAAGGACAGCAATAGTGATCTCGGCGCGTCAGGTTGTGTCAAGTTACGGCTGGCTTTGTTATGTTTGTTTAGTTTATGGTTGGATATCTTAGACTTTTGTGCTATACACTACTGTTCGGTAGATTCTTGCGCTCTTCCTTTCTCTACGAGAGCCTACTCCACTCTGCGGATGCGAGGAATGGCGGTTGTGGCATGATAGGCTGTGTCATGTTACGTTTGGTTAGGTTAGGTTGGGTTAGGCTTGGTCAGGGTGGCTTTGATTTTTGTGCTATGCACTGCTGCTCGGTGAATTTCTGTGCTTTACTTTGCTCTCATATGTTCTGCACGACTATGGGGACACCAGTAACAGTGACCGCGTCCAGTCAGTTTGAGCTATGTTACGTTTGGCTGCGTTAAGTTTGTTTGGGTTAGGCTTGGGAAGAGTTGACTTCCGTGGTATACACTGATATTTTGTGAAAATCTACCCTCTACTATGCTCTACAATATCCTGCTTCACCCTTGGGAGACCAGCAATGGTGGTCGCAGCACGTTGTGCTTGGCTACGCCGTGTTAGGCTATATTTGTTTGGATTGGGCTACAGTAGCTTACGCTTTCCTGACACACACCAGAACTCTATGCATTTCTGAGCTCTACTATCCTCTAATACGCTCTGCTGGACTCCTTTGAGGCCAGCAAGTGTTGTCCCGGTTCGTTACGTTGTGTTAGGATACATACGGTTAAGCCAGGTTCCGCTTCGTTAGGTCTGTGTAGCAGTGACTTTCGTGTCATATACTGTTATTAGGTGGATTTCTGCGCTACTATATTCTGCCCGAATCTGGGGTTACCAGCAATAGTGGTCGCGATACTTTATTTTGAGTTATGTTACGTCCGGTTATGTTACGATTTGTTAGGCTAGGAAACGATGGCTTTAACTTTTGTGCTCTTCACTGCGACTCGGTGCACTTCTGCGCTCTGCCGTGATCTAGTGCGCCTTTCTTTGCTCTGGGGAGCCCAGTAATAGTGGTATATGCATGTTAGTTTGTGTTATGGTATGGTTGGTTATGTTATATTTGGTTATCTTAGGCTAGGATAACATTGACTTTTGCGCTGTACACCGCTATTCGGCGGATTTCTGCGGTCTGCTGTGCTCTGGTATACTCTACTTGGATGTGGGGTTGTCAGCAGTATTGGTCTCGGCAGATAAGTGTGAGTTATGTTGCGTTTGGCTTTGCTACGTTTGGCTAGGTTAGGATAGGATAGCTTTGACTATTGTGCTATACACTGATTATCGTTGGGTTTCAGCGATCTACATTGCTCAAATATACTCTGCTCGACTCTCGAGAGGCCAGCAATTGTGTTCGCTGCACGTCAGGTTGGGATTCCTTACGTCCGCTTTTGTTACGTTTGGCTAGGTTAGAACAGAATAGCTTGGACTTTTCTGCTATACACTGCTATTCGGTGGATTTCTATGCTCTACTGCAATCTAATATTCCCTGCGTTGTTCTGGGTATGCCAGGAACAGTTGCCGCGGCGCGCTAGCTTGTATTAGGTTACCTTCGTTTAGGTTAGGTTTGTTTGTGTTAGGAGAGGATATCTTTGATTTTCGTGCTATACATTGCCATGCTATAGAACCCTGCGCTCTACTCTCCCCTGATATGCCCGGCTTGGCGGTGGGGTGCTCAGCAATATTTGGGTAGGCGAGTTTAGGCGCGACTGGTTGCGTTTGGTTACGTTACGTTAGGTCAGTTTATGTTAGGTTGTCTTCCGCTTTTCTGCTTTACACTTCGTTGCGGCGGACTTCTTCGCTCTACTGTGCTGTAGTACATTCTGCTCGGCTCTGGGGAAGCCAGCAGTTGTGGTCGCGGCACTTCAGGTCTAGCTATTCTACGTTTGTTTGCGCAACGTTAGGCCAGGTTGGGTTAGGGTATTTTCGAATTTAGTGCTATACATTTCTATTTGGCGGCTTTCTACGGTCTTGCCTGCGTTACTGTACTCTGCTGGACTCTGGGGAGGCCAGTAATAGCGATCGTGGCATGATAGGTTGGGTTAGGTTACGTTTGGTTATGTTATGTTAGGTTGCGTTTGGCTAGGTTGGCTTTGACTTTAGTGCCATACAATGCTATACGGTAGATTTCTGTGCTTTACTGTGCTCTCGTATATTCTGCTTGGCTACGAGGAGGCCAGTAGCATTATTCTCTGCACGTCAGTCTGAGATATGTTGCGTTTCGTTATGTTACGTTTGGCTGGGCTAAGACAGGGTAGCTTAGACTTTTGCGCTGTACAAGGCTATTCGGCGGATTTCGGCGCACTAAATTGCTCACCTATACACTTCTCGACTCTCGAGAGTCCAGCAATTGTGGCCGCGAGACGTTAGATTATGCTATATTACGTTCTGTCAGGTCAGCTTACGCCACTTTAGGCCACGATAGCTTTCACTTTTGTGCTACACACTGCTATTCTATGGGATCAGCGCACTTCTGTGCGCTATCACAATCTGCTTGTCTCTGTGGACGCCAAGAGTATTGATCTCCGCCGGTTAGCATGAATTACGTTACGCTTGGTTCGGTTATGTTTGGATGGCTTGGTTAGATTGACTACGCCTTGTGTGCTATTCACTGCTGTTCAGACGATTTCAGAGTTATATATTGCTCCCCCGTACTCTGCTTAGCTCTTGCGAGACCAGCAAAAGCGGTCGCGGCGCGTGGGTTTGTGTTACGTTACGTCTGCTTCTGATACGCTTGGTTAGGTTTGGGCAGGGTAGCTCTGACCTTTGTGCCATACACAGCTATTCGGTTGGTTTCTGCGCTCTACTGTGCTCTGGTAAGTCCTGCTAGGCTCAGGGAAGGACAAATATAGCAGTCTCTGCACGCTAGGCTGAGTTATTTTACGCTTGGCAATGTTACTTTTGGTTCTGTTAGGAGGGGATAGCTTTGAATTTAGTGCTATAGTCTACCATAAGGTGGATTTTTGCTCCCTAGAGTGCTTTAATGTTTCCAGCTTGGCTCTGGGAAGGCCAGCAATGTTGGTCTCGGCACATTATGGTGTGTCAGGTCACGTTCCGTTCGGTTGGTTCAGGCTAAGTTTGGTCACTACAGCTTTAACTTTTGCGCTGTACGCCGCTGTTCGATGGATTTCTGCGCTCTACTGTGCTCTAGTATGTCCTGCTTGGCTCTGGGAAGGGAGCAGTAGCAGTCTCGACACGTTCTGTTGAGTCAGGCTATGTGTGGTTATGTTCTGGTTGTTTGGATTAGGTTTGGGTATCTCTTACTTTTCTGATACACACTCCGATATTATCGATTTCGGCGTCCTACTCCCCACTCATGTGTTCTGCTTGGCTCTGTGCAGACGACAGCAACAGGGGTCGCGGCACGTTATGCTGTGTCAGGGTAATTTCGGCTAGGTTGTGCTATGATATGTTTGGTTAGTGTAGCTTTAACTTAATTATTGTACACTGCTTTTCGGCGGATTTGTGCCCTCGACTGTGCTCTCGTATGTCCTGCTTGGTGCCGGGGATGGCAGCAATAACGGCCACGGCATGTTAGGTTGAGTTAGGCCATGTTTGGTTATGTTCCGTTTGTTTGTGTTAGATTTGGCTAGCTTTGACTTTTCTGATGTACACTGCACTTCTATGGATTTCTGCGTTATACTCTCCACCTATGCGTTCTGCTTGGCTCTGGGCAGGCCAGCATTAGTGGTCTTGGCACGTTGGGTTTGGTTAGGTTACGTTCCTTTATGTTACGGTTGGTTAAGTTAGGAGGGATTAGCTTTGACTTTAGCGCTACAGTTTGCAATTATGCGTATTCTTGCCCTCTACAGCGCTCTAATATCTCCAGCTTGGCTCTTGGAACGCCAGCATTGGTGATCTCGGCACGTTAAAGTGAGTTGCGCTGCGTTCGGTTTGGATGGGTTAGGCTGCGTTCCGTTGGGGTAGTTTTAACTTTAGTGCTATACACTGCAATTCGGTGGATTTCAACGCTCTACTGTGCCGCAGTATGTCATGCTAGGGAGGGCAGCAATGGCGGTCTCCGTACGATAGGGTGAGTCAGGTTAGTTTCGGTTAGGTTGTGTTGGAATTAGTTTGGCTAGGATAGCTTTATCTTTTGTGCTGTGCACTTCTATTCGACGGATCTTCTGCGCGCTGCTCTGCTCTCGTATGTCCTGCTTCGCTCAGGGAATTGCAGCAGTATCGGTATCGGCACGTTAATTAAAGTTAGGCTATGTTCGGTTATGCTCCGTTTGTCTGTGTTAGGCTCGTGTACCTTTGACTTTTCTGTTATACACTGCGATTCCATGGATTTCTGCGCTACACTCTCGCCTATTATGTTCTGCTTGATGCAGGGACGGCCAGCAGTAGTGGTTGCGGCGCGATATGTTGAGATATGTTACGTTTGGTTATGTTATGATTGGTTAGGTTAGGAGAGGATAGCTTTGACTTTAGTGCCATAGACCCCTATTAGGGAGACTCCTGCACCCCACAGTGCTCTAGTATTTTCGGCTTGTTCCTGGGAGGCCGAGCAAGAGTGGACCCGGCACGTTATGGTGAGTCAGGTTACGTTCGACAACGTTGGGCAAGGAAGGGTTTGGTCACGATAGCTTTAACTTTTGTGCAGTACACTGCTATTAGCTGTATTTCTGCGCTCTACTGTGCTCTAGTATGTCCTGCTTGGCACCGGGAGAGCAGCGATATCGTTTTCGGCAGGCTAGGTTGAGCTACGATGTGCTTTGTTGTGTTCTGTAGGCTTGGGTTAGGTGCCGGTAGCTATGACTTCCCGGATATACACTGACATTCCATGGATTTCCGCGTTCTACTCTAAACTAATGTGTTCCGCTTTTCCCTGCGGAGGACAGCAATAGTGGTCGCGGCGCGCTAGTTTGGTTTATGTTACGTTTGGTTCGGTAAGGTTAGATTAGGTTTGGTCATCATGTCTTTGACTTTTGTGCTATACACTGCATTGCCGTCTATCTCTACGCTCTGCAGTGCTTTAATATGCTCCGCGTAGCTCTGGTGTGGTCAGCAACTGTGGTCTCGGCACTTTAGGTTGATCTGTGTTACTCTTGGTTAGGTTTGGCTAGTCTGGGATGGGGTAGGATTGCTTTGACTATTCTGCCATGCATTGCCATTCTGTGGACTTCTGCGTTCTATGCTCCTCTAATACGTTCTGCTTGGAGGCCAGCAATTGTGCACCCGTCTCGGTAGGTTTAGTTAGTCAACGTTCGGTTTGGTTAGGATCGGCCAGGTTAAGTTAGGGTTTCTTTGAATTTTGTGCTGTACACTGTTATCCGGTGGACATCTGCGCTCTACTGTGATTTAATATGTTCTGCTTGGTCCTGCGAAGGACAGCAATTGTGGCTTCGGCTCGTTAGGTTAATTTAGAATGCGTTTGATTATATTACGTTTGGATAGGTTTGGATTTGATAGCTTTTAATTTTGTGATACACATGCCTATGCGTTGGATTTTTACGCCCTACGTTGCTCCACTATACTCTACTCAGCTATCGGTAGGCCAGTAATAGTGGTCTCGGCACGTTATTCTGGGTAGGTTACGTTTGGGTACGTTATGATGGTCTGGGTTAGGTTCGGATTGATTTGACTTTCGTGCTACACACTGATATTCGGCGTATTTCTAGGCTCTAGTACGCTCTACTATATTCCGCTTTGCCGTGTGGAGTCCGGGAATCGTGGTCGCGGAAAGTTATATTGAGTTAGGCAATGTTTCGTTAGGTCCTGTTTGTTTGGCTTACGCTTAGATAGCTTCAACTTCTGTGCTACGCAATGCTATTCTGTGGATATCTGCGCTCTACTGTGCGCTATCGCACTCTGTCTGTGTCTGTGGACGCCGAGTGTAGTGGTCCCGGCAGGTTAGGTTGAGTTATGTTACGTTCGGTCAAGCGAGGCTTGGTTAAGTTTGCGCGTTATAGATTTAACTATTGCGCTATACGCTGCTATTCTGCAGATTTCAGCGCCCTTCATTGCTCTGCTGTACTCTGCTTGGCTCTCGTGAGGCCAGCAATAGCGTTCGTGGCACCCCCGTTGTGTTACGTTACGTTTGGATATCTTACGTTTGGTGAGGTGAGGAGAGGATGGCTTTGACTTTTGCGCTATACACTGCTGTTCGGTAGATTTCAGGGCTCCACTGCGCTATGATAAGCTCTGCTTGTCTCCGGGGACTCCAGGAATAGCGGTCGCGGCACGTTAGGTTAAGCTATGTTTCGTTTGGTAAGGTTAGGATGGGATAGCTTGGACTTTCGTGTATGCACTGCCATGCGGTGGATTTCTGCGCTCTGCTGCGCTCTAATATGCTCAGCTTGTCCCTGCGGAGGCCAGCAAAAATGTTCCTGGCACGCTTGGTTGAGATATGCTACGTTTGGTTTGGCTGGGCTAGGATATGTTTGGTTAGGATACCTCTGTCTTTTGTGTTATACACTCCTCTTCGGTCGACATCGGCGCCCTGCATTGCTCTACTAGCATCTGTTTGTCTCTGGAGAGGTCACCAATAGCGATCGTGGCACGCTTGGTTTGGTTATGTTACGTTCGGCTAGTTTAGGTAAGGCTAAGTTTGGCTTGGATGGCTGTGACTTTTGTGCTATACACTGCTATTGGGCGGATTTCGGCGCTCTGCTGTGCTCTAGTATATTCTGCTTGGCTATTGGGAGACCAGCAGTATTGGCCTCGGCACGTCGGCCTGTGATATGCTGCGTTTGGTCATGTTACGTTTAGTTAGATTCGGACAAGGTAGATAAGGCTCAAGTGCTGTACACTGCCACTCGGTTGATTCATGCGCACAATGCTGATCTACTATACCATGATCGGACCCCGGGAGGCCAGCAATAGAGGTTGCGGCACGTTCCGTTTAGTTAGGCTACGTTCGATTGTGTTAGGTTAGGACATGTTGGGTTAGAATGAATTCGACTCTTGTGCTGTACACTGCAGTGCGGTGGACAACAGCGCTCCGCTGTGTTCTAGCATATTCTGCGTGGCTCTAGGGAGGCTTTCAATAGTGGTCTCGGGATGTAAGGTTGAGTTAGGTTACGCTTGGTTATGTTAGGTTAGTCTGGGTTAGGTTAGGATAGCTTCGACTTTTCTGCTAAACCATTCTTTTCAGCCATTCTATGGACTTCTGCGCTTTACGCTCCTCTAATATGTTCTGCTTGGCGACGGGGATGCCAGCAATAGTGGACTCGGCTATGTAGGTTTAGTTAGGGTGCGTTTGGTTCTATTACCCTTAGACAGGTTAGAATATGATGGCCTTCGTTTTTGTTTGGTACACGGATATTCGGTAGATTCTTACGCCCCACTTCGCTGTACTATACTCTCCTCGACTCTGGGGATGCCAGTAATAGCGGTCTTGGGCCGTTATTTTGAGTTTGGCTATAATTGGGTACGTTACGTTAGTTTGGGTTAGGTCTGGATAGATATGACTTTCGTGGTAGTTTGGCTATAATTGGGTACGTTACGTTAGTTTGGGTTAGGTCTGGATAGATATGACTTTCGTTTTACACACTGATCTTCGGTGGGTTTCTACGCTCTACTGTCCTCTACTGCATTTTGCTTGGCCGTGGGTAGCCCAGCAATAGTGGCACGTTATGTTGGGTTAGGCTATTCTTGGCTATGTTCCGTTGGCTTGGGATAGGCATGAGTAGCTTAGACTTTTCCGTCATACACTGCGATCTACCATCTGCTAATAATGTCTGCATGGCTCTGGGGATGCCAGAAATTGTGGTCGCGCCACGTTAGGTTGTGTTATGTTACGATTGATTTTAATATGGTTGTCTATGCTTGGAGGTGGTACCTACGACCACTATGATGAACATAGCTGCTCGGTGGGTTTTTGCGCTCTTCATTGCTCCGATATGCTCCACTTGGCCCAGGGGAGGCCAGCAATTGCAGTCTTGGCATGTTAAGTTGAGTCAGGCTGCGTTTGGTTCTGTTACGTTTGCTTAGGTTAGGATAGGAGAGCTTTGACTTTTGCGCTATACACTGCTATTCGGTGGATTTCAACTACGGCGCTCTAGTATGTTCTGCTTGTCTGTGCGGGGGTCTACAATAGAGCTCTCGGCACGTCAGTTTGCGTCAGGTTACGTTCGGTTATGATGCGTATGGTTTGGTTAGGACAGGGTTGCTTTGACATCTATGATATACACTGCCACTGCGTGGATTTCCGCGCCTTACATTGCCTACTATAATCAGCTCGTCGATGTGGAGGCCAGTAACAGCGGTCTCGGCGCGTTAGATTCAGTTATGCTACGTTTGGTTTGTTTGTGATAATCTGGGTTATGTTTGGATGGCTTGGACTTACGTGGTGTACACTGTTTCTCGGTGGGCTTCTGCGCTCTCCTGTTTTCTAGCATGTGCTGCTTTGCTCTGGGGATGCCAGCAATAGCGGTCTCGGTACGTTACGTTGAGATAGGTTGCGTACGGTGATGTTACGTTTGGTTAGGTTAGGACAGGGTAGCTCTGACTTTTGTGCTATGTACCGCAATTCGGTAGATTTCCGCGCACTACATTGCTCTAGTATGGTCTGCTTGGCTCTGGGGAGGCCTGCAACACTAATCTCGGCAACTTATGTTGAGTTATGCTACGTTCGGCTAGGTTAGGTTTGGACAGGTTGGGTAATGGTATCTTGCAGTCTTTTGCTATCCACTGCAATGCGATGGATAACTGCGCTCTACTGTGCCCTAGTATATTCTGCTTGGCTCTGGGGAGGCAAGCAGAAGTGGTCTCGGCATGCTAGGTTAACTTAGCTTACGTTCGTCTATATTACGTTTGGATAGTTTAGGGCAGGGTAGGGTTGACTTTTGTGCTGTTGACTGCTTTTCCGCGGACTTCTTCGCTCTAAATTACTCTATTATACTCTGTCCGGACCTGGGAAGGCTTGCAAGAGTGGTCCAGGTCCGTCAGGCTCGGTCTGTCTATGTTTGATTAGGTTATGTTAGGCTAGGTTAGGAGACGCTATTTCTGACTTCTGTGCTGTACGTTGCAGTTTGCCGGTTTTTGCACCCTACTGTGCTCTAGTACATCCTGCTTGGCTCAGCGGGGGCTGGCAATAGTGGTCTCACCACGTCAGGTTGAGGTGAGCTACGTTCGGATACGTTACGTGTGGCTACGATAGGATAGGGTAGCTTCGACTTTTATGCTATGCACTGCGATTCTGTTGACTTCTGCGCTCTACTCCTTTCTAATATGCTCTGCTCGGCTCTGGCGGAGACAGCAAGAGTGGTCTCGTGACGTTAGGCTGAGTTAGGCTACGTTTGGTCACGTTACGCTTGGTCAGGGTAAGACAAGGTAGCATTGACGTTTGTGATATACACTGCTATTAGGTGGATTTCTGCAATCTACTGTGCTCTAGTATGTTCTACTTGCCACTGGGGATGCAGCAATGGTGGTCCCGGCGCGTCAGAACGTGTTAGGTTGTGTTTGGTTACGCTAGGATTTTTCAGGTTGGGAGAGGGCGCTATGGCTTTTGTCCTACACACAGCTATTCGGTAGCTTTATGCGCTCTTCCTTGCTCTACTATACTCTGCTCGAGTCTGGGGTGACCAGCAATGGCTGCCGTGGCACTACAGGTTGTATTAGGCTACATTTGTTTCGGCTAGGGTTGGGTTAGGTTAGGATAGCTTCGACCTTAGGCCTATACGCTGCTATTCGTTCGATATTTCCGTTCTTCATTGCTCTACTTGCTTCCGCTTGTCACTGTGGATGTCTGAAATAGCGGTCGTGGCACGTTTGCTTGAGTTAGGTTACATTTTGTTAGGTTAGGGTGGGCTAAGTTTGTTTAGGATTGCTTTGGCATTTGTGCTGCACACTGCTATTCTGTGCATTTCAGCGCTCTACTGTGTCCTAGGACATTCAGCTTGGCTGTGGGGTGGACAGGAGTAGTGCTCTCGGCACGCTAGCCTGAACTATGTTGCGTTCGCTTAGGTTAGGATAGGGTAGCTTAGACTTTTGTGCTATAGTCTGCACTTCGGTGGATTTCTGCGCTCTACTGCGAACTAATATTCGCAGCTTTGCTCTGGGGAGGCCAGAAATTGTAGTCTCGGCACGTTATACAGAGTTAGGGTACGTTTGGCTATGCTACGTTTGGCTAGGTTAGGACATGGTATCTTTGCCTCTTGTGCTATACATTCCTATTTGGTGGCTTTCTGCGCTCTACTGTCCTCTACAATGCTATGCCCGGCTCTTGCGTGTCCAGCAATGTTGGTTGCTGCGCGTCTGGTTGGGTTAGGTTACGTTTGGTTAGGTTCGGTTAGGGTGTATTAGGTTACGATAGCTGCGACTTTTCTACTGCACAAAGCTATTCTATGGGCTTCTGCGTTCTTGAGTTCGCTTTTACACACGGCTTGTTTCTGCGGACGCCAGGAATAATGCTTTCGGCATGTTAGGTTGTGCTTCGTAACGGTTGGATTAGCTAGGTTTGAATAGGTTTGTTTGAGCTGGCTTTGACTTTTGTACTATACGGTACTACTCTGACGACTTCGGCGTCCTACATTGCTCTGCTATTCGCTGCTTGGCTCTCGCGAGGCCAGCGAAAGTGGTCGTGGCACCCCACAATGTGTTACGTTACGTCTGGTTATGTCACGATTAGTCAGGTTAGGTAAGAATAAATCCGATTTTTGTGTTATACATTCCTATTCGGTGGATATGTTCCCCGTACGGAGCGCTGACATGCTTTTCTTGGCTATGGTGTCGCCAGGGATAGTAGCCTCGGCCCGTTAGACTTTGCTTGGTTACGTTTGGTGTTGTTACAATTGGTTAGGTTAGGATAGGGTACCTTTGTCTTCTGCGCCGCATACTGCTTTCGTTGCATTTCTCCGTCCCACTGCCCACCAACATGCCCTGCTTGTGTTTGGGGAAATCTGAAACAGTGGTTTTGGCACGTTACATACAGATATGTTACGTTCGGCTCTTACGAGTGGGTAAGCTAGGATAGGGTTGCTTCAACTCTTGTGCTATGCCCGGCTATTCGCTGGATTTCTGCGCTTTACTGTGCCCTAAGGTGTTCTGCTTGTCTCTGTGGAGGCCAGCAATAATGCTCGTGGCAGGTTTGTTTGAGATATGCCACGTTTGGCTTGGCTAGGTTAGGTTACGTTTGGCTCGGATAGCTTTGACTTCTGCGATGTACACTGATGCTCAATCGAAATCTGCACTCCGCATTGCTCTGCTAGCATCGGATTGTCTCCCGGGAGGCCAGCAATGGCGGTCGTCGCACGTTCGTTTGGGTTATGTTACGTTCGTTTTGGATATGTTGGGTAATGTTTGGTTAGGATGGCTTCGACCATTGTGCTATACACTGCTATTCGGTGGATTCCTGCGCTCTACTGTGCTCTAGCTTGTTCTGCTTGGCTTTTGGGAGGGGAGCAGAATTAGTCTCGACACGGTTGTGTAAGGTATGTCGCGTCTGGCTATGATACGTTTGGTTAAGTTAGGATGGGGTAGCTTAGGCTCTTGTGCTTTACACTGCCATTCGTTGGACTTCTCGGCTCAACTGTTCTCTAATATGCTCCACGTGGCTCTGGCTAGGCCCGAAATAGTGGTCTCGGAATATTACGTGTAGTTCTACAGCCATATGTTAGGTTACGTTCGTTTGTGTAGGGCTTGGATAGCTTTGACTTTTGTGCTATACACTGTTATTCGGTGGACTTCTGCGCTTTACATTGCTCTACTATACTCCGCTCGACTGGCGGGATGCGAGGAGTAGTAGTCGTGGCACGTTAGGCTGTGCCATGTCACGGTTTGTTAGGTTAGGTTAGGTTAGGTTAGGTTAGGTTTGGTTAGGGTCACTTCGACTTGAGTGCTATACCCAGTTATTCGGTGGGTTCCTGCCCTCCACGTTGCTCCATAATAACATGCTAGACCATGAGGAGGTCAGCAATAGTAGTCGTGGCACGTTACGTTGGGTTTGCCTACGATAGGCTATGTTATCTTAGTTTGGGTCAGGTTTAGATATTTATGATTTTTCTGCTGTACACTGCAGTCCTATGGATTTCTGCGCCCTACTCTCCTCTAATATGTTCCGCTTGCCTCCGCGTGCGCCAGGAACAGTTCTGTCGGCACGTTAGGATGAGTTATGCTACGCTTTGTTAGATCATGTGTGTTCAAGTTTGGCAGAGGCAGCTTTGACATTTATGCTCTGCACTGCCATTCGGACGATTTCAGCGCTCTATATTTCTCTGCTATACCCTGCTTAGCTCTCCAGAGGCCAGCAGCAGCGATCGTGGTACGTAGGGTTGGATAACGTTACGTCTGCTCATGTTGCGTTTGGTAAGGATAGGATATGATAGCTTTGTGTTCTGTGGTATACACTTGTATTGGGTGGATTTCCGCGCTCTGCTGAGCTCTGGTATCTTCTGCTTGGCTCTGGGGAAGCCAGCAAGTTTGGTCTCGGCACGCTACACTGTGTTACGTTACGGTCTGCTTGGCTAGGTTAGTATACGTTTGGTTTGGGTAGCCCTGTATTTTGTGCTTTACACTACTACTCGGCCGATATCTGTGCACTGCATTGCTCTACTAGCGTCTGCTTGAATCTGTGCATGCCAGCAATAGCGGTCGAGACACGTTTGGTTGTGATAGGTCACGCTTGGTTAGGCTAGGATAGGTAAAGTTTGGTTAGGGTGTATTTGACTTTTGTGCTATATACGGCTATTCGGTCTATATCTGCGATCTGCATTGCCGTACTGGCATCCGCTTGTCTGTGAAGAGGCCAGCAATCGTGGCCATGGCACGTTAGCTGTAGTTAGGCTACGTTCGGTTAGGATATGTTTGTTTGTGTTAGTTATGGGTAGCATTGCCTTTTGTGGTATACACTGTTATACGCTGATATTCTGGACTTTACTGTGCTCTAGTTTATCCGGCTTGGCTATGGGGTTGCCAGCAGTATTAGTCTCGGCCCGTTAGGTCGTGTTAGCTTACGTTTGGTTGCGTTACGTTCGTTTGTGTGAGGTATGGATAGATTTGGCATTCGCGGTGTACGCTGCTCTACAGTGCTCTAGTACAGTCCGGTTGACTATGGAGAAGGCAGTAATAGTGGTCTGGCTTGGCTATGGGGTTGCCAGCAGTATTAGTCTCGGCCCGTTAGGTCGTGTTAGCTTACGTTTGGTTGCGTTACGTTCGTTTGTGTGAGGTATGGATAGATTTGGCATTCGCGGTGTACGCTGCTGTTCGGTGGATTTCTTCGCTCTACAGTGCTCTAGTACAGTCCGGTTGACTATGGAGAAGGCAGTAATAGTGGTTTCGGCGCGATAGGTTGAGATACTATACGCTTGGTTGGGTTAGGGGAGGATAGCTTCGACTTTTGTGCTATACTCCGCTTTTCGGAGGTCATCTACTCTCTGCATTGCTCTACAGTACTCTGCTGGACTCCGGGGATTCCAGCAATAGTTTCCTCGATACGTTTAATTGAGCTAGACTACGTTCGGTTGGGTCATGTTAGTTTTGGGTGAGGTGTGTATAGGTTTAACTTTCGTGGTATATACAGCTTTTCGGTGGGCTTCTGCTCTCTACTGTGCTCTAGTATGTTTCGCTTGGTTCTGGTGAGGCCAGCGCTCGTATTACAGTCACGTTAGGTTGGGATTGGCAATGTTTGACCATGTTTCGTTGTACGTTTAATTGAGCTAGACTACGTTCGGTTGGGTCATGTTAGTTTTGGGTGAGGTGTGTATAGGTTTAACTTTCGTGGTATATACAGCTTTTCGGTGGGCTTCTGCTCTCTACTGTGCTCTAGTATGTTTCGCTTGGTTCTGGTGAGGCCAGCGCTAGTATTACAGTCACGTTAGGTTGGGATTGGCAATGTTTGATCATGTTTCGTTTAGTAAGGTTAGGATGGGATAGCTTTGACTTTTATGCTACACACCATTATTCAGTGTACTTCAGTGGTCTCGGCAAGTCAGCATGAGTTATACTTAGTAAGGTTAGGATGGGATAGCTTTGACTTTTATGCTGCACACCATTATTCAGTGTACTTCAGCGACCTACATTCCTCTAATATGCCCAGCTTGCCTGTGGCGAGGCCAGAAATATTTTTCTCGACATGTTATGCTTAGCTCTGTTACGCTTGGCTTGGCCAGGTTAGTGGAGGTTATATTTGGACATCTTTGACATTTGCACCACACACTGCATTGCCGTGGGTTACTGCGATCTACTGTGCTCTAGCATGTTCTGCTTGGCTTTGGGAGGGTCAGCAATGGTGGTCTCGGCAAGTCAGCATGAGTTATATTACGTTTGGCTAAGTTAGACATGTTAAGGCTACGAAAGGATAGCTTGGGCTTTCCTGCTATTCACTGCTACTTAATGGATTTCTGCCCTCCACTGTGATGTCATATTGCCTGCCTTGATCTGGGAATCCATGAAATAGTGGCCGCGGCGCGTTAGGTTGTGCTATGTTATGTTCGGTTAGGTCAGGATTGTTTGCGTTGCGTAAGGATATCTTTGAATTTCGTGCAACACAATGCCGCTCTATGGAACTCTGCGATCTTCTCTCCTCTAACATGTCCTGGTTGGCGGTTTGGAGGGCAGCAATTGTGGGCTAGGCACGTTAGTTTGGGATTGGTTACGTTTGACTAGGTTAGGTAAATTCAGATTAGGCTCTGGTACCCTCTACTTTTTGCTATACACTAATATTCTGGAGATTTCAGTGTTCCACATTGCTCTGCTGTACTCTGCCTAGCTCTTGCGCGGACAGCAATGGCTGTCGTGGCACGTCGTGTTGGGTTACGGTACGTCCGCACATATTACGTTTCATTAGGTTAGGATAGGGTAGCTGCGGCTTTTGTGCTATACGTGGCAACACGGTGTATTTCTGCGCTCTACTGTGCTCCAATAAGCTCTGCTTTCGGCAGTGGAGGCCAGTAATAGTGGTCTGGGCCCGCTATGATGTGTTATGTTACGTTTGGTTACGTTATGTTGGTTTGGGTTAGGTTTGGATAAATATGACTTTCGCGGTATACTCTGCTATTCGGTGGATTTCAACGCTCTACTCTACTCAAGTATGTTCTCCATGTCTTTATAGAAGCGAGTAATGGGTAGCGGTAGGTTGAGATAGGGTAGGTTTGAATCTGTTACGCTTGCTGTGGTTTGGTCTGGATAGCTTCTGCTCTTCAGCAGTACACAGAGGTTCTATAGATTTCTGCGCTTTACTCTGCTCTACTGTGCTCTGCATGGCACTGTGGAGGGCAGCTATAATTTGTATACGATAGGCTTGGTTGGGTTTCGTCAGGTTAGCTTTGATACGTGTATAGCAGGAATATCCTACGGACTTCTGTGCTTTACTGTGCTCTATCATATTCTGCTTGCCTCGGCGGAAGCCTGCAATAGTGGCCGCGGCAGGTTCGTTTGGTTACTCTACGTTTGGTTAGATTAGGATAGGTATGGGTACGTCAGGGTGTCTTTGACTTTTGTGCTGTGCGCTACAATTTGGTGGCTTTCTGCGACCTACTGTGCTGTACTATACCCTGCTCGACTCTAGGGAGACCAGCTTTAGTGGCCGTGACTCGACAGAATGCGCTAGGATAAGTTCAGTAGTGCTACGTTTGGTCAGGTTAGGAAAGCGTAGCTTCGATTTTTATGCTAAACTCCTCTATTCGGAGGATTTCCACGATCTACATCGCTCTACTGTACTCTGATAGACTCCGATGGTCCAGTAATACTGGTCTCGGCACGTTTGTTTGAGTTAGGCTATACCAGGTATGGCTATTCTGTCTTTGGCTTGGCTTGGGTTGCTTTGACTTTCGTGGTATAGACTGCTGTTAAGCGGATTGCTGCGCCCTACTGTGCTCTAGTACGTTTTGCTTGGTTCTGGTTGGGCTGGCTGCAGTGTTCTCGATACGTTAGCTTGAGATAGATGACGTTTGGTTTTGTTAGGTTTGACAAGGTTAGGATAGGACAGCTTTGACTTTAATGCCTCACCGCCTTTCGGTGGATTCCTGCGCTTTACTGCGCTCTAGCGTACTCGGTTTGGCACTACAGAGTCCAGCAATAGCGGACTCGGCGCACGAAGTAGTGGTAGGTTACGTTTGGTCAGGTTAGGTTTGTTTGGGTTTGGTTAGCGTATCTTTGACTTTCGTACTATATACTGCCACTCTATGGACCTGTGATCTCTGGTCACCTCCAATATGCCCGGCTTCGCAACGGGGAGGCCAGCAATAGTTTCCTCGGCTCGTATGGTTGAGATAGGATGCGTTTGGCTAGATTAGGCAAAGTCAGATTAGGATAGGGTGCCTTCTACTTTTTGCTATACACTAATATTCGGGAGATTTCTGCGTTCCACATTGCTCTGCCATACTCTGCCTAGCTCTTGTACAGACAGCAATGGCGGTAGTGGCAAATCATGTTGGGTAACGTTACGTCTGCTTACGTTACGTTTGGTTAGATTAGGATGGAGTAGCTTTGACTTCTCCGCTATTCACTGCTATTATGTGGACCTCTGCGCTGTACCGTGCTCCTATATGCTCCGCTTGGCGCTGTCCAGGCCAGCAATGGTTGTCCCCGCGCGTTACGTTGAGTTAGGCTGCGTTTGGTTAGGTTACGCTTGGTCAGGATAGGGCAGGGTAGCTTTGACTTTTGTGCTATACACTGATGTTCGGTGGACTCCAGCGCTCTACTGTGCTCTAGTATGTTCTGTTTGGCTCTGGGGAAACCAGAAACCGTGGCGGCGGCATGTTAGGTTGAGCTGGACTACGTTCGGTTGGTTTAGGTTAGCATGGTTTAGGTTTGGACTGCATTGACGTTTCCGCTATACACTGCGATTCTGTGGATATCTGCGCCCTACTCGCATCTGATATGCTCTGCATAGCTCTGGAGATGCCAGACATGGTGGTCGCGGAACGTTAGTTTGCGATAGGTTACGCTTGGCTAAGTTAGGTATTACTGGGTTAGTCTAGGACAGCTTAAACTTTTGAGCTAGACACTGCTATTCTATGAACCTGCGCGCTCTATATTGCGCTATCACACTCTGCTTGTCTTCGGGGACACCAGGAATAGTGGTCGCGGAACGTTAAGTTGAGTTCTTCTATGCCAGGTTAGGTTATGTTAGCTTGGATTTGGTTTGGATATCTTCGACTATTGTGCTATACACTGCAATGCGGTGTATTACTGCGCTCTACTCTACTCTAGTATATTCTGCTTGAATCTGGTGGGACAACCAATAGTCGTCTCGGCACGTTAGTTGGATCTAGGCTACGTTGGGCTATGTTACGTTTGGATATATTAGGATATGTTAGCTTCGACTATCGTGCTATGCACTGCGATTCAATGGATTTCTGCGCTCTACTCTCCCGTATTGTGCTCTGCTTGGCTCTGGGAAGGGCAGTAATAGTGGTTCCGGCACGACAGAATCAGTTACGCTTCGTTTGGTTAAGTTGCGTTTTGATAGGTTGGGCTATGATAGCTTTGACTTTTGTGCTCTACACTGCAAATCGGTGGTTTCCTGCGCTCTACGCTGCTCTACCATACTCTGCTCGATTCTCGGGGTGCCAGCAATAGTGCTCGCGGCACGTTATGGATAGTTTGTCTACGTCATGTTAGATTTCGTTGGTTTGTGTTAGGTATGGTTATGTGACTTTCCGGATGTACACTGACATATTATGCGTTTCTTCGCGCTGCTCTCCTCTAAAACGTTCTGCATGGTTCTGGGGTTGCCAGCAATAGCGGACGCGGCATGATGGTTTGAGTTAAGTTACGTTTGGATAGGTCATGTTCGTTTTGGTAGGTTGGGACAACTTTCACTTGTGTGCTACACACTGCATTTCTATGGACTTCTTCGCTCTACTCTGCGCTATCGCACCCTGCTTGTCTCCGGGGTGCCTGGAATGTTAGCGGCGACACGTTATGTTGTGTCACGGCACGTTTGGCTAGGTAAAGTTTGGCGATGTTAGAATAGGACAGCTTTGACTATTGTGCTGTACACTGCTATTCAGTTTTCTTCTGCGCTCTGCCGCTCTCTAGTATGCTCCTCTTGGCTTATGGAGGACAGTGGTCTCGGCATGTTACCCTTTGGTATATAACGTTTGCTCATGTTACGATTGGGTAGGTTAGGACGGTGCAGCTTTGACTTTTGTGCTATACACAACAATTCGGATGATTTGTGCGCTCCACATGGCTCTACTATACTCTGCTAGACATTCTAGAGGCCAGCTATGGTGGCCGCGTCACGGTAGGTTTTGGTATGTTGCGTCTGGTTCGGCAGCATTAAGTTAAGGTTGGTAAGGAATGACTTTTGCGCAATACACTGATATTCGGTAGATTTCTGGGCTCTACTGTGCTCTGATATGTTCTGCATGGTTCATGGGATGCCAGAAATATAGGTCTCGGCCTGTTAGGTTTAGTTTCTCTGCGTTTGGCTAGGTTAGGATATATCTGGTTTGGTCTGGATGGCTCTGACAATTGTGCTATACACTGCTATTCGGTGGATTTCTTCGCTCTACCGAGACCTAATATTCTCTTCTTTGCTCTGGGGAGGCCAGAAATAGTGAACGCGGCTGTTTATGTTGTGTTTGGTTACTATTGGCTAGTCTTGGTTCGTTAGGGTTAGGCTAGAATATCGTTGACATTTGTGTTTCACACTGCCATCCCATGGACTTCGGCTATCTACTCTCCTCTAATATATCCTGCGACCCTCTTGGGAGGTCAGCAATAGTTGTCTAAGCACAATAGGATGGATTAGGTTACGCTCGGTTTTGCTATGTTTGGTTACGTTAGGTTAGGATACCATTGACTATTAAACTCTAAACTGCATTGGCGTGGATTACTGCGTTCTACTTTGCTCTGGTATGTTCTGCTTGGCTCTGCAGAAGCAAGCAATATTGAACTCGGCACGTTACTCTGAGCTATGCTACATTCGGCTGGATTATGTTCGGCTATGTTAGGTTAGGGTAGCATTACCTTCTGTGCAACGCACAGCTATTCTATGGACTTCAGTGCTCTTCTGAGCGCTATCGCACTCTGCTTGTCCCTGTATACGCCAGGAGCAGTGCTCTCGGCACGTTAGGTTGAGCTGTGTTACGTTTGGCTAGGTAAGGTTTGGCTACGTATGGTCAGGATAGCTCAGCCTTTCGTGCTGTACACTGCCATTCTACGTGACTCATCGCTATACTCTCCTCTAATATGCTTTGCTTAGCTCTGGGGAGGCGGCAATAGTGTTCTCGGCAAGTTAGGTTGTGTTATCTTTAGTTTGGTTTGGTTACGCTTGACTAGGTTAGGATAGTATAACTTTGACTTTTACGCTATACGCTGCTACTCGGTGCACTTCTGTTCACTGCGTTCCCTACTAGCAGCTTTCTGCCTCTCGGATAGCCAGCAATAACGGTTGTGGCAGGTTTGGTTGTGTTAAGTTACGCTTGGCTATGTTAGGTAAGGTTATGTTTGGTTAGGACGGCTTTCACTTTTGTGCACTACACTGCTCTTCGGTGGATTTTTGCGCTCTAGGTTGCTGTAATATGCTCTGCTCCGCTCTCGGGTGCCCAGCAGTAGCGGTACCTCCATGTTTGGTTGTGTTACCATACGTTGGGTTAGGCTAAGTTTGTTAGCGTTATGTTAGGATGTCTTCGACTTTCGTGCTATACACTGCCATCCTATAGAACTCTTCTCTCTACTCTCCTCTAATATGCTCTGCACGGTGCTGTGGAGGCCGGAAATAGTGCTCTTGGCACGTTAGTTTGGGTAATGTTACGTTTGGCTAGGTTATGTTTGGTTAGTTTAGGATAGGGTAACTCAGACCTTTTCGCTATACGCTGCTATTCGGAGGATTTCTGCGCTCTTAGCTGCAGTACTATACTCCGCTCGGCTCTGGGGAGCCCGGCATAGCGGACGCGGCACGATAGGTTTTGTTACGTTACTTCTGGCTAGGTTAGGTTAGGTTAAGTTTGGTTAGAACGGCTTTGACATTTGTGAAATACACTGCTATCCGGTGGGTTTCTTCGCTCTACTGTGCTATAGTATATCCTGCTTGGCTATGGGAGGCCAGCAGTATTGCTGTCGGCACGTTAGTCTGAGTTATGTAGCGTTTGGTTATGTTTCGTTTGATTAGGCGAGGACAGGACAGCTTAAATTTTTGTACTATACACTGCTACTCCGTGGATTCCTGCGATCGACTGTTTTCTAATATGCTCCACTTGACGCTCGCCAGGCCAGCAATAGTGGTCTCGGCACGTTAGGTTGTGTTAGGCTACGTGTGGTTATGTTAAGTTATGTCTGGTGAGGTTCGGATATCTTCGTCTTCTGTGCTTTACACGTCCGTGCAACTGACTACTGCGATCTATTGTGCTCTGGTATATTGCGGTTGGCCCTGGTGAGTCTAGCAATAGTAGCCTTGGCTCGTTAGGTTGAGTTAAGCTACGTCCGATTATGTTACGTATGGTTATGTATGGATAGGGTAGCTTCTACCATTATGCCACGCACTGCGATGCTATGGCCTTCTGTGTCCTAATCTACCCTAATATGTCCTGCTTGGCGAAGGGGAGGCCCGCAATTTTGGACTCCGCACATTAGGTTTAGTTAGTCTACGTTCGGTTAGGTTAGTTTAGGTCAGGTTGTTTCAGGGTTTCTTTGACTTCTTGCTATATACACTGCTATTTGTTCGCTTTCTGCTATCTTCTCTGCTCCAGTATATTCTGCTTGTCTCTGTGGAGGCAAGCAACACTGGCCCTGGCACGTTATGTTATGTTGGGTTACGTTTGCTTATATTACGTGTGGCTAGGTTAGGACAGGATAGAGTTGACTTTTGTGCTATAGACAGCTATTCGGTGGATTTCTTCACATGCTCTGATCGGTTCTAGTGAGGCCAGCAATAGTGGGTCCGGCAAGTTAGGATGAGTTAGGATACAATTGGTTAGGTTACGTTGGCTTGGGTCATATCTGGATAGATTCGGTTTTGGTGCCATACACTACTTTTCCGTGGATGTCAGCGAACTACATTGCTCTACTCTACTCGGCTCGACTCTCGGGAGGGCAGCAATAGTGATCGAGGGACGTTAGTTTGGGCTAGATTATGTTTGGCTAGGTTAGGTTACGAAGAGTTAGGTTATTATAGCTTCGACTTTTTGTGCTACGCAATGCCATTCTATGTGCTTCTGCGATTTTCAGTGCGCGATCTCACACTGCTTGCATCTGTGGACGCCGGGAATAAAGATATAGGCACGCTAGGCTGTGTTACGTTACGTTTGGTTATGTTAGGTTTGGCTGGGTTTGGTGAGGTTAGCATTGACTTTTGTGCTCTACGCTGCTACTGTATCGAATTCAGCGCCCTACAATTCTCTCCTACGGTCTCCCTGGCTCTGCGGAGGCCAGCAATACTGGTCTCGGCACGTAAGATTATGTCAGGGTACGTTCGGTTATGTTACGCTTGGTCAGGTTTGGATAGGATAACTTTGACTTTTGTGCTGTACACTGCTATGCCGGAGTTTCCTACGCTCTTCTGTGCTATAATATGCTATGCTTGTCTCTGTATAGGCCAGCAATTGTGATCCCGGCACGTTATGCTGAGTCAGGTTACGCTTGGTCAGGTTGGGTTAGGTTATGTTTTGTCAGGATGACTTTAAATTTTGTGCTGCACACTGCTGTTCGGAGGACTTCTGCGCTCTACTGTGCTCTAGGATGTCCTGCTTGGCTCTGGGGGGGGGGGCAACAATAGCGGTCTCACACGTTAGGTTAAGTGAGGCTATATTTGGGTTTTCTCTGTTGGTTTGGGTTAGGCTTGGGTAGCGATTACATTTCTGATATACACTGCGATTATGTGTATTTCCGCGGTCTACTCTCCACTAGTGTGTTCCGCTTGACTCTGTGGAGGACAGGAATAGTGGCCGCGGCACGTTAGTTGGAGTTATACTACTGTCGGCTATGCTACGGTTGGTAAGCTTACGAGAGGATAGCTTTGACATTCGTGCAATAGTCTGCTACTGGGTGGAACGCTGCTCCCTACAGTGGGTTAATACCCTTCGCCTGTCTTTGGGAAGGCCAGCAACAGTGGTCTTGGCACGTTATGTTGAGTCAGGTTACAAGCGGTTAGCTTGGGTTAGGAAATATTTGGTCGGGATAGCTTTAACCATTCTGCTTTACGCTTCTATCCGGTGGATTTCAGCAACGTACTGTGCTCTAGTGTGCCCTGCTTGGCTCTCGGGAGGGCAACAATTGAGGTCTCGGCAAATTTGGTTAAGTCAGGCTATATTTGGTTCTGTTCTGTTGGTTTGAGTTAGGCTTGGGTAGTTTCTACTTTTCTCATGCGCACTGCTATCATGTGGGCTTCTGCGGTCTACCCTCCACTAGTGTGTTCCGATTCACTCTTGGGAGGCCCGAAATTGTGGTCCAGGCATGTTAAGTTGAGTTACGTTACACTTGGTTCTGTTACGATTGGTTAGGTTACGCGAGGATAGCTTTGACTTTAGTGCAAAGTCTGCTATTAGGTGGATTTCTGCTCCCTGCAGTACTGTAATATTTTAAACTTGTCGCTGGGAAGAGCAGAAATAGTGGCCTCTGCACGTTATGCTGATTCAGGTTACGTTTGGTCAGGGTAGCTCTAACTTTCGCGATGCAAACCGCTTTTCGGTGGGCATCTGCGCTCCACTGTGCTGTAGTATGTCCTGCTTGGCTCTGGGGATGGCAGCAACAGAGGTCTCAGCACGTTAGGTTGTGTTTGGCAATGTTTGGTTATGCTCTGCCCTACAGTGCTTAATGTTTTCAGCTTGGCCCTGGCAAGGTCAGCAGTAGTAGTCTCGGCTCGTTATGACGAGTCAGGTTATGTTCGGTTAGGATGGTTCTGGATACGTTTGGAGAAGACAGCTTTACCCCTTGCGCTGAACGCTGCTATTCGGTGGCTTTCTGCGCTCCGTAGTGCTCTTGTATGTCCTGCTTTGCTCTGGGAATGGCAGAAACAGCGGTCTCGGCGCGTTAGGTTCAGTTAGGCTACGTTTGGTTAAGTCCTGTTAGATTTATTTCTTTGGGCAGTTTTCACTTTCCTGGTATACACTGCGACTCTATGGATTTCTGCGTCCTGCTCTCCACTAATGTGTTCCGCTTGGCTATGGGGAGGCCAGCAATGGTGGTCACGGCACGTTAGGTTGAGATGTGCTATGTTAGGTTATGTTTCGATTTGTTAGGTTACGAGATGGTAGATTTCACTTTAGTGCTGTAGTCTGTCTTTAGGTTGATCTGTGCGCCCTACAGTGTCCTTCTATCTTCAGCCTGACTCTTTGGTGACGAGCAATGGTGGTCTTGGCACGTTATGATGAATCAAGTTACGTTCGGTCAGGTTGGGTTTGGCTAAGTTTGATTTGGGTTGTTTTATCTTTCGTTCTGCAAACAGATGTGTGGTGGATTTCTGCGCTCTACTCCGCTCTAGTACACCCTGCCTAACCCTGTGGAGGCCAGCGATAGTGTTCTCGGCAAATTATGTTCAGACATGTTACGTACGTTTATGTCACGTTTGGTTAGGTTTGGATAAGTTAGCCCTGACTTTTGCGCTATACACTGCTCTTAAGTGGGCTTTTGCGCTCTAGTGTGCTGTAGTATGTTCTGCTTGGCTCTGGGGATCGCAGTAATAGTAGTCTCGGCACGTTATGTTGAGGTGGGCTACGATTGGTTAGATTAGATTGCGTCAGATAAGTTTCGGGTATATTTGACTTTTTTGCTCTACACTGCAATGCGGTTAATCTCTGCGCTCAGCCGTGCTCCAGTATATTCTGCTCGACTCTTGGGAGTCTAGCAATTGTGGTCACTTCATGTTAGATTTAGTTAGGTTACGTTTGTATATATTATGTTTGGCTAGGTTATGATAGGCTACTTCGACTTTTGTGTTATACAATGCTGCACGTTGCATTTCGGCACTCTACATTGCCCTACTATACTACGCCCGTCCCATGGGAGCTAGCAGTGGTGGTCGTGGCAGGTCATGTTGTGTTAAGTTGCGCTTGGTTAGGTTAGGTCAGGCAATGTTTGGTTAGGATAGCTCCGACTTTCGTGCTGTACTCCGTTTTTCAGTGGATTTCTGTGACCTAATATGCTCTACTACATTCTGCGTTGCTCTGGAGTGGCCATCAATAGTGGTCGTGGCACGATACGCTTTGTTAGGCTACGTTTGTTTGTATTACGACTGTTTAGGTTAGGACAGGATAGCGTCGACTTTTGTGCTATACGCTCCTATTCGGTGGATTTCTGCTCTCTAATTTGCTCTGGTGTACCATGCTCGACTCTCGGGATGAAAGCAATATTGCTCGTGGCACTTTGGTTTTTGTTTGGTTACGAATGTATAAGTTAGGTTGGGGTAAGTTTGGATAGGGTAGCTTTGGCTTACATGCTATACACAATATTTCGGTGGATTCCTGCCATCCACTGTGCTCTACTCTAATCTGCTAGACCATGGGGAGGCCGGAAATTGTGGTCGCGGCATGCTACGTTTTATCTGGCTACGTTAGACTAGGTTACGTTAGTTTCGGTTAGGCTTGGATATCTTTGACTTTTCTGCCGTACACCGCGTTTCTATGGACTTCTGCGCTCTACTGTGCTCTAGTTTGTTCAGGATGGCTGTTTCAGACCAGCAATACCGGCCGCGGCATTTTGGGTGGTGTTACATTACGTTTGGCTAGGTTAGGTTACGTAGTGTTAGGTTGGGATAGCTTTTACTTTTGTGCCACACACTGCTATCCTATGGACTTCTGCCCTCTTCTGTGCGCTATCACTCTCTGCTTGTCTCTGTGGACGCTAGGAATAACAGTGTCGGCGCGTTAGGCTGAGTTATGTTTTGTTTGGTTCTGTTAAGGTTGGATAAGCTAGGACAGGATTGCATTTACTTTTGTGCTATATCCTCCTTTACGGTCGATTTCTGTGATCCACTGTGCTATGCTGCATTCTGATTCGCTCTGAGGAGGCCAGCAGCAATGTTCGCGGCACTTCATGTTGCGCTATGCTGAGTCAGGTTAAGCTAAATAATGTCAGGTTTGGCTTGGATATGTACGGGATTTGTGCTATTCACTGCAATGCGAGGGGTTTCTGCGCTCTACTCTGCTCTTGTACATTCTGCTTCTCTCTGTGGAGACCAGCAATTGTGGTCTCGTCACGTTAGGTTAAGTTATGCTATGTTTGGCTATG
>NW_016911303.1:325460-373766 GCF_001483705.2 Eufriesea mexicana | reverse complement strand
GGGGGGGGGGGGGGCGAAGAAGCGGTTTCGGCACGTAAGGTTGTGTTAGGCTACGTTTGGGTATACTCTGTTGGCTTGGGTTAAGTTCGGATAGCTTTGACTTTTTTGATATGCAGTGCGATTCCATGGATTTCTGCGTTCTACTGTTCACTAATGTTTTCTGCTTTGCTCTAGGGAGGCCAGCAGTGGCGGTCGCGGCACGTTTGGCTGGATTATGTTACGTTTGTATAGGTTAGGATAGGATAGCTTTGGATTTAGTGCAATAGTTTTGCCATTATGTGTATTCCTGCGCGCCACACGGCTCTAATATTTTCAGCTTGGCTCTGGGTAGGCCGGATATAGTGGCCTCCGCACTTTACGTTGAGACAGGTTCCGTTCGGTTATGTCGGGTTAGACTATATTTGGCTAGGGTAGCATCAATTATTGTGCTGTGCGCTACTATTCGGTGGACTCCTGTAAACTACAGTGCTCTAGTCTGTCCTTCTTGGCTCTGGGGAGGGCAGCAATAGCGGTCGCGTCATATCAGGTTGAGCCAAGCTACGTTCGGTTATGCTCTGTTTGCTTGGGTTAAGTTTGGGCAGTTTTGTCTTTTCCAACATACACTGCGATTCTATGGATTTCTGCGTCCTGTTGCCCGCTAATGCGCTCTGATTGGCCCGGGGAGGCCAGTAATTGTATTCACGTCACGTTAGGTTGAGATAGGGTACGTTTGGTAATGTTAAGGTTGGCTATGTTAGTAGAGGATAGCTTTGGCTTTAGTGCTATAATCTGCTCTTCGGTTGATTTCTGCTCCCAAAGTGCCCTAATATTTCCAACTTGGCACTGGGAGGGCCAGAAATAGATGTCACGGCCCGTTAGACAGAGCCAAGTTACGTTTGTTTATATAATGATTGGTTAGGTTAGGAGAGGATAGCTTTGACTTTAGTGCTATAGTCTGCCATTAGTTGCATTTCTGCGCGCCTCACGGCTCTAATATTCTCAGCTGGGCTCGGGGAAGGCCCGGAAAAGTGGCCGCTGCACGTTACATTGTGTCAGGATTCGTTCATTTAAGTTGGGCATTAAATTTTGACAGGACAGCTTTGGCTTTCTTTGCGGTACACTGCTATTCGGTGGAATTCTGCGATGTACAGTGCTATAGTATTTCCTGCTTCGCTCCGTGGTGGACAAAAATATCGTTCTCCGCACGTTAAGTTCTTTCCGGCTATGTTCTGTTATGTTCCGCTGGTTTGGGATAGGATTGGGAAGCCTTGACTACTCTGATAAACACTGCAATTGTATGGATTTCTGCGTTCCACTTTCCACCAGTTTGTCCCGCTTGTCTCAGAGTAGGCGAGCAATAGTGGTTACGGCACTTTAGGTTGAGTTAGCTTACGTTTGGTTATGTTACGGTTGGCTAGGTTACGAGGGGATATCCTTGACATTAGTGCTATAGACAGTTATTAGGTGTATTTCTGCTCCCTACAGAGACTAAATATTTTCAGCTAGCCTCTGGGAATGCTAGCAATAGTGGCCTCCGCAAGTTATGGTGAGGCAAGTTACGATCGGTTAGTCGGGGTTATGCTTTGTTTGGACATAGTAGCTTCAACCCTTGTGCAGTACACTACTGTTCGGTGGATTTCTGCGCTCTACTGCGCTCTAGCATGCCATGCTTGGCTCTGGGGTGACCAGAAATAGTGGTCGCGGCACCTTAGCTTGTGATAGGTCACGTTTGGTTGTGTTAACGATTGGTTAGGTTAGAAGAGGGTAGTTTTGACTTTAGTGCTAAAGTCTGCTATTAGGTGGAGTTCTGCGCCCTACAGCGCTCTAATATTTTCAGCTTTGCTCTGGGAAGGCCACCAATAGTGGCCTCGGCGCGTTATGTTGGGACAGGTTACGTTCGGTTATGTTGGGTTGGGCTATGTTTGGTAAGAATAGCTTTAAGTTTTGCGCTCTACATTGATCTTCGATGAATTCCTGCGTTATACTGTGCTCTAGTATGTCCTGCTTGACTCTGGGGATGGCAGCAATATCGGTCTCAGCACGTTACGTTGAGTTAGGCTATGTTTGGTTATGTTCCGTTAGTTTGGGCTAGATATGTGTAGCTTTGACTTTTCTGATATGCACTGCGATTCTACGGATTACTGCTTTCCACTCTCCCCTAGTGTGTTCTGCACGGCTCTGGGGAGGACAGCAATGGAGTTAGCGGCACGTTAGATTGAGTTATGCTACGTTTGGGTACGTTATGGTTGGTTGGGTTATGAGTGTAGACTTTGGCATTAGTGCTATAGTCTGCTATTAGGCAGATTTCTGCGCACCAGAGGGCTCAAATATTTTCAGCTTGGCCCTTGTTTGGCCAGCCATAGTGGTCTCAGCAATTTATGTTGCGTCAGGTTACGTTCGGTTAGGTTGGATTAGGATAAGTTTGGTTAGGATGGATTTATCTTCTGCGCTGTGCACTGCTATTCGGTGGATTCCTGCTTTCTACTTTTGTCTAGAATGACCCGCCTGGCGCTGGGGAGGGCAGCAATCTCGGCCTCGGCACGTTAGGTTCAGCTTGGTTGGGTTAGGTTTGGGTAGCTTTGACTTTCCTGACATACACTGCGATGCTGCGCATTTCTGCGCCCTGCTCTCCACTAGTGTGCTCCGCTTGGCTATGTGGAGGACAGCAATAGGGTTTACGGCACGTTAGCTTGAATTATGTTACGTTTGGTTATGTTACGTTTGGTGAGGTTAGGATGCGATAGTTTAGGCTTTCGTGCTATGCATTGCTATCAGTGGATTTCTGCGCTCTACCGTGTTCTAATATCCTCTGGTTGCCGCTGGGGTGGCCAGCAATAGTAATCTCGTCACGTTAGTTTCAGCTATGTTACGTTCGGTTAGGTTACGTTAGGTTTGGTTTGGTTGGGATATCCTCGACCCTTGTGCTACTCACTGCAATGCCGCGGGTCCCTATCCACTACTGTGCTCCAGAATATTTTGCATGTCTTTGTGGAGGCCGACAATAGCGGTCTCGTCATGATAGGTTGAGTTAGGTTATGTTCAGCTATGCTACGTTTGGTTAGGTTCCAACAGGCTATCTTGTCTTTTGTGCTATACACCGCTATTCTGTGGGTCTCCGCGCTCCAACGTGCAATAACATGCTCTGCTTAGCTCTGGGGAGACCAGCAACTGTGGTCTCGGAACGTCAGGTTGACAAAGGTCACGTTTCGATGATTAGGTTAGGAAGGCTCAGTTAGGATTCCTTAGACTTTTGTACTACAAAATGCTATACTGTGGATTCCTGTGCTCTACATTGCTCTACTACACTCTGCTCGAACCTTGTCGTGACCAGCAATTGTTGTCGTGACACACTAGGTTGGGTTAGGTTACGTTTGGTTTGGATAGGTTGGGCTAGATTTGGCTATGATGCCTCCAAACTTTTGTTCTATACTCTGCTATGCGTAGGATTTCTGCACTCCACTGTGCTCTGGTATGATCTGCTTGGTAATGCGGAGGCCTGCAATTATGGTCTCGTCTCGATAGGTTTAGTTATTCTATGTTTGGTTAGGTTACGGTATGTAAGGTAAGGTTAGGGTATCTTTGACTTTTGTGCTATTCGGTGCCCTTTGGAGGCTTTCTGCGCTATGTTGTGCTCTTTGGTTTTATACTTGGCTCCGGGGTATCCACCAATATTGGTCTCGGCACATTAGGGTGTGTAATGCTGCGTTTGATTATATTACGTTTGGACATGCCAGAATAGGGTACCTGTGACTTTTGCGCTGTGCACTGCTATTCGTCGTATTTCTACTCTCTACATTGCTCTCCAATACTCTGCTCGACTGCGCGGAGGCCAGCAATAGGTGTCCTGGCATGTTGCTTTGATTTGGGATACATTTCGTTGTGTTAAGTGTGGGTAGGTTAGGAGACGGTAACATTGACTTTTGTGCTGTACGCTGCTATTCTGTGACCTTCTGCTCTATACTGTGCTTTAGTGCCCACTTCTCGGCTCTGGGGAGGCCAGAAATAATAGCCGCCGCACGTTAGATTGGGTTAGGGTACGTTTGGTTAAGTTGCGATTGATTAGGTTAGTAGAGGATAACATTAACTTTTGTGCTATACACAGCTATTCGACGGATTCCTGGGCTCTACTGAGATCTAATATGCTCTGCCTTGATCTGGGGAGGCCAGAAACTGCGGACGCGGCACGTTAGATATAGTTAGGTTACGTTGGGTTGGTCAGATTTGTTTGGGTTAGGATAGTTTACCTTTGACTTCTGTGCTATGCGCAGAAATGCAGTCGATTTCTGCGCTCTACTGTGCTCTAGTATGTTCTGCGAGGCTCTGCAGAGGAGAGCAATATCGGTCTCACCAAGTTAGAATGAGATACGCTACGTTTGGTTAGGTTATGTTAGCCTTGGTTTGGTATGGATAGCTTCGACTCTTCCGCTGTCCACTGCGATTCTATGGACTTCCGCACTCTACTGTCCTCTAGTATGCACAGCGTGGGCCACGGGGGGCCACCCATAGTGGTCACAGTACGTTAGGCTCAGTTAGAGTATGTTTGGTTTGGTTAGGTTACGTTTGGTTAGGGTGGGATATCTATGACTTTTGAGCAACACAGAGCAATTCTATGGACATCCGCGCCCCATTGCGCGCTATCACACTCTGATTGTGTCCGGGGATACCGGGGGTATTGGCCGTGGCACGTTAGGTTGCGCTAAGCTCCGTTCTGCTGGGTAAGGTTAGGTGAGGTGAGGATAGGATTTCACCGACTCTTGTGCTATTCACTGCAGTGCGGTGGATTTCTGCGCTGGACTGTGCTCTAATATGTTCTGCCTGGCCCTGTGGAGGACAGAAATTGTTGTCTGGGCAGGTTAGGCTTAGTTAGGCTACGTTTGGTTAAGTTACGCTTTGTTAGATTAGGATACGATAGCCTCGACTCTTGTGCTATACGCTGTTATTCGGCGGATTCCTGCACCCTACATTCCTCAACTATACTCCGCACGAATCTGGGTAGGCGATTAATAGTGGTAGTGACACGCTAGGTTGAGTTATGTTACGCATGGTTATGTTAGGTTAGGCTATATTTGGTAAGGACAGCCCTGACTTTCGTGCTATACACAGCTATTCGTTGTATATCTGTGATCTAAACTTTTCTCCCACACTCTGTTTGGCTATGGGGAGGCCAGGAGCAGTGGTAACTGCACGCCGTGATGCGATATGCTACGTTCGGGTAGGTTAGGTTAAGTCACGTAATGCTAGGATATCTACGGGTTTTGTGCTATTCACAGCATTGCAGTGGATTTCTACGCTCTACTGTGCTCAGGCAAATTCTGCTTATATCTATGGAGGCCAGAGATAGTGGTCTCGACACGTTATGTTGAGTTGGGCTACGTTCCGCTATGATAGGTAGGGAACGTTTGGTCAGGATTACTTTGAGCTGTACATTGCTACTCGATTGATTCCTGCGCTCTATATTGCTATACTATCCTCTGCTCGAATCTGTGGAGGCGAGCATTAGAGTTCGTGGCGAGTTTGTTTGGGTCAGGTTACGTTTGATTTGGCTAGGTTAGTTTAGGTTTGATAACTGTAGCATTGACTTTCGTGCTATAAACTGTTTTACGGTTGATTCCTGTGGTCTAATGTGCTCTACTGTATTGTGCTTTGCTGTGCGGACGCCAGCAGCAGTGATGTCAACACGTAATGATGAGTTATGCTGCGTTTCCTTTGGTTCGGTATGGTCGGGTTGGGTTGGTAGATCTTAGACTCTTGTGCTCTTCACTATAATGCGTTGGATTCTTGCTCGCTACTGCTACCTAGTACATTCTGCTTGTCTCCGTAGAGGCCAGCAACTGCCGTTTCGTCATGTTAAGTTGAGTTGAGTTACATCTGGCTATGATACGTTTGGCCATGTTACGAGAGGCTACTTCGACTTATGTGCTATAAACTGCTACTCGATGGATTCCTGCGCCCTAATGTGCTCTATCGTGCACTGCCTGTCTCTGGGGATGACAGCAATATTGGTCTCGTAACGTTATGTTTAGATACACTACGTTTGCGTAGTTTATGTATGGTCATGTTTCGTCAGTATATGTTTGACTTTTGTGCTGTGGACTGCAATGCGGTGGATTTTCGCGCCCTGCCGTGCTCTAGTATACGCTGTTTGGCTCTAGGGAGGCCTGCAGTGAAGGTCTCGGCACGTTAAGGTGAGCTATGACACATTTGGTTATGTTACGTTTGGTGAGGTTAGGACAGAATAGTTTAGATGCCCGTGTTATACACTGCTATCCTCCGATCTGCGCTCTACTGTGCTCTAGTATGCTCCGCTCGGCACAGAGGAGGCCAGCAACAATAGTCCAGGCACGTAAGTTTGGATTATATTGCGCTTGGCTATGTTACCTTTGGTTAGGTTAGGATAAGATAACGATGACTTTTGATCTATACATTGCTATTCGGTGGATTTCTGCGCTCTACATTGCCCTGCTATACTTTGCTGCACTCTAGGGTGGCCAGCAATAGTGGCCGTGATACGATGGTTTGAGTAACGATACGCCTTGCTAGGTTAAGTTGGGATAAGTTTGGTTATGATGGCTTCGACTTTTGTGCTATACACTGCTATTCGTTCGATTTCTGCGCTCTACTGTGCTCTGGTACGTGCTGATAGGCACTGAAGGGGCCAGAAGTATTGGCCTCGGATCTTTAAGTTTAGTTAGTCCGCGTTTTCTTAAGTTGGGTTAGGCCAGGTTTGGTTAGGATATATTTGACTCTTGTGCTCTAAGCTGCTATTTCATGGCTCTCTGCGCTCAACTCTGCCCTAGCGTATTTTGCGTGCCTCTGGGGATTCCAGCAGTTATGTCCTCGGCACGTTAGGTTAAGTTAGTGTACGTCTGATTATATTACCCTTGGATTGGATAGGATACGGTAGCATTGGCTTTTGTGCTATACACTGCCATTCCGTCGACTTCTGCGCTCTATATTACTCTACTACACCTTGCTCGACTATAGCGAGGCCAGCAATGTTGGGCAGGGCACGAATGTTGCGTTAGGCTACGTTTGTTCAGGTTAGGTTAGGTTGTTCAGGGAGGTTAGCCTTGACATTTGGGCCTTACACTGCTATTCGGTGGATTTCTGCCCTCTACTGTGCTCTAATGCTCTCTCCCTGGGCGTAAGGAGGGCGCCAACAGGTGCCTCGGCTCGTTAGCCTTCGTTAGTCTGCGTTTGGTTTTGTCAGGTTATATCAGGTGAGGACAGAGAATCTTTCACAATTGTCGTGTTCGCCGCTACCTGATGGCTTCCTGCGATTTACTGTGCTACAGTGTATTCTTCTTGGCTCTGTGGATTGCAGTAATAGTGGTCTCTGCACGTTAGGCTGCGTTAGGCTACGTCTGTCTTTATTACGTTTGGATAGGTTAGGATATGGTAGCTCCGTCTTATGTGATATACACTGCTTTTCAATGTATTTCTACGATCTACGTAGCTCTACTACGCTCTGCTCTACACTGGGAGGCCAGTAATAGTGGCCTCGGCATTTTAGCTTGAGTTAGGCTACGTTTGGTTGTGATAAGTTTCGTTAGGGTTGGAGAGGGTAGCTGAGACTTTTGTGCTATATACCACCATTCGGAGGATTTATGCGCTATGCCATCCTCTGTTATGCCCTGCTTGGCCCCGGAGAGGACATCGACAGTGGTCTCGTCACGATAGGCTGAGTTAGGTTGCGTTAGAATAGGTTATGTTTGTTTGGGTCAGGTTTGCATAGCTTCAACTTTCTTTGTATAGACTGCTATTCTATGGATTTCTGTGCTCTACTGCGCTCTACTGTACTCTGCTCGACTCTGCGGAGACCAGCAGTAGTGGTCGCTGCAAGTTAGGTTGTGCTAGGTTACGTTTGGGTATGTTACGATTGGCTATGTTAGGAGAAGGTAGCTGACATTTGTGCTGAACACTGCTATCCTGTGGACTTCTGGGCTCTACTGCGCCCTATCATACTCTGCTTGTATCTGGGGACGCCAGCAATAGCGGTCGCAGTGTGCATATGTTTCGTTTGGTTACGTTATCCTAGGAGAGGATAGCTTTGCCTTTTGTGCTGTACACTGCAGTGCGGCGAGCTTCGGCGCCCTACTCTGCCCTAGAATATTCTGGCTGGCTCTGCGGTGTTCAGCAATAGTGATCACTGTACGTTAGGTTGAGGTATGCTACGCTTGTCTGTGTTGCACACATTTAGGGTAGGGGATTATACCGTTGACTTGTGTGCTATATAATGCTTTTGGGTGGATCTCTGCGCTCTACTGTTCTCTAATATGCTCCTCTTTGCTCTGGGATAGCCAGCAATGGAGGTATTGGCACGTTAGGTTGTGTTAGGCTACGCTTGGTTTGATTACGTTAGATTGGGTTTGTCATGGATAGCTTTGACTTTCGTGGTATACAGTGATATTGGGCGACTTTCTAAGCTCTACTGTTCTCTACTATACTCTACTCGACTGTGGGGAGGCCAGAAATGGTGGTCGCGGCACGTTAGGTTCTGTTATGTTACGTCTGGATATGTTAGGCTTGGCTATATTAGGGCAGGGCAGCTTTGACTCTTGTGATATACACTGCTTTTCGGAGGGTTTCTACGCTCTACATTGCTCTATTATACTCCGCTCGGCCCTGAGGTGGATAGCAACAGTGGTCGTGGTGCGACAGGTTGAGTTAGGTTACGGTTGAGTTAGGTTACGGTTGGTTAGGCTTCGTTGGGTCAGGTTTGGCAATGACGGTTTTGACTTTTGTGTTACACACTGCTGTTCGTGGGATCTCTGCCCTCTACGGAGCTCTAGTATGATCTGCTTGGCACTGGAGGGGCCAGAAATAGTGGTCTCGGCTCGTTTAGTTCAGTTATTCCACGTTCGGGCTTTCTAGACTGGACCAGGTTAGGTTAGGACATATTTGGCTTTTGTGCTGTGCGCTGCTATCTGGTGGCCCTCTGCGCTCTACTGTGCCCTAGTACATTCCGCTTGGCTCTGCGGATTCCAGCATTGTTGGTCTCGGCGCGTTAATTTAAGTTAGGATACGTTTGGTTGTATTACGTTTGGTTGGGTTAGGAGAGGATAGCTTCGACTTTCGCCCTATACACTAGTATTCGGTGGATTTTTGCGCTCCACTGTGACCTGATATGAGCAGCTTTTCTCCGGGAAAGACCGCAAAGGTTGTCTCGGTAACATGCTGAGTTGCGCAACGTTAGCTTTTGTTATGTTAGGACAGGTTGGGTCAGGATATCTTCGACTTATGTGTTACACGCTGAAACTCCGCGGATGTCTGTGATCTTCTGTTTTGTAGTATATTCATCTTGGCTCTTGGCAGGTCAGCAGTAATGGTGTAGGGAGGTTTGGTGGAGTTAAGTTACGTTTGGTTATGCTACCTTTGGCTTGGTTAGGCATGGAGAGCTTTGACCTTTCCGCGGTACACTGCTACACGGTGGATTTCTGCGCTCTAGTGTGAACTAATACGCTGTGTCTTGCCCTGCGGGGAACAGAAACTGTGGCCGCGGCGCGTTAGGCATAGTTATATTACGTTTGGTTTGGTTAGATTTGTTTCGGTTAGAATAGGATATCTTTGACTTTTGTGCTGCACACGGAAATGCGGTCGACTTCTGAGCTGTACTGTGCCCTGGTATGTTCTGCCTGACTTTGGAGAGGCCATTAATAGCGGTCCCGACATGCTACGTTGAGATACGCTGCGATCGGTTAGGTTACATTAGTTACGTTTAGATTTGGATAGCTTCGACTTTCGGGGTATAAACTGATGTCCGGTAAACTTCGGCGCTCTACTATGCCCTACTATGCTCTGCTTGGCTCTGTGGCGGCCAGCAGTACCTGTCGCGGCACGTTAGGTTGAGTTAGATTACGTTTGGTTATGGTGGGTTATGTTCGGTTGTGTTGGTATTGCTTTGACCTATGTGCAAAAGACTGATAACCTACGGACTTCTGTGCTCTACTGCGAACTATCGTATTCTGCATGTCTCTGTTGAAGCCAGCAATGGTGGTCGCGGCGCGTAAGGTTTAGTTATTCTACTTAGTTTGGTTGGACTATGTTTGGTATGGTATGGTTGGTATGACTTAGAATTTTTTCCTATGCACTGCTATTCGGTGGATATCTGCATTCTACGGTGGTCTAACACTCTCTGCCTTGAAATATGCAGGCCAGAAGTAATGAGCGTGGCACGTTAGGTTGTGTTTGGTTACGTTTAGTTAGATTAGGTTCGGGTACGTTTTGTTAGACTGGCTTTGACTTTTGTAATATACACCAAAATTCTGTGGATTTTTGCGTGCTATACTGCTTTAATATGCTCTGATTGGCGCTGGGGAGGACAGCAAGAGTGGTCTCGGCACGTCAGGTTCAATTAGGCTGCGTTCGTTTAGGTTACGTTTGATTAAGTTAGGACAGGATAGCTTTGACTTTTCTGCTATACACTGCCATTCGGTGGATTGTTGCGCTCAACATTGCTCTATTATGCTCTGCTCGGCTCTCGGGTGGCCAGCAATATCGGTCGCGACACGTCAGTTTTGGTTACGTTACTTCTGCTTTTGTTACGTTTTGATGTGTTAGGACAGGGTAAACATGACTTTTGCTCTGTACGCTGCTGCTCGACGGATTTCTGAGCTTTACTGTGCTCTAGTATACTCCGCCCTGCCCTGGGAAGTCAGCAATAGTGATCTGGGCACGTTATGTTTAGTTAGGCTTCGTGTGTATGCGTTACGTATGGCTAGGTTAAGATAGGCTACTATGGCGTTTGTGCTATTCACTGATTTTCGGTGGATTTCTGCCCGCAAATATGCTCTAGTGTGCTCTGCTTGTCTCTGTGAAGACAGCGATATTGGCCTTGGCATGTTATGTTGAGTTACACTACGATCGGATGGGTTAGGATTGGCGAAGTTATGTCAGGATATGTTTGACTTTTGTGCTGCGCACAGCAGTAAGGTTGATTTCTGCGCTCTTGTGAGCTCTAGTATTTTCTGCTTAGCTCTGAGGATGCCAGCAGTAGTGGTATCGGCGTGTCAGGTTGAAATATGCAACGTTCTGTTGTGTCACGTTTGGGATGATAGGATATGATAGTTCAGACATTTGTGCTATACACAGATATCCGCGGGTTTCTGCGCTCTACTGTGCTCTGGCTTATTCTGCTTGCCCTTGGGGGCGCCTGGAGTAGTGTTCTCAGCACGTTAGGTTGCGTTTATGTACGTTTGCTTATGTTACGTTCGATTATGTCAGGATAGAGTAGCTCAGACTTTTGTGCCGTACGCTGCTATACGGCGGATGTCCGCGCTGTACATTGCTCCACTGTTCTCCGCTCTACTCTAGGGTGGCGCGCAATAGAGGTCGTGATACGTTGGGTTGAGTTAGGTTATGCCTTGTTAAGATAGGATAGGCTATGTTTGGATAGGATGGCTTCGACTGTCGTGCTATACCCTGTTATTCGGTGTATTCCTGTGATCTGCTCCACTATACCAAACTCTGCTTTGCTATGGGGATGCCAGGGGCAGTGGTCGCTGCACTCTCTCTTGAGTTGCGTTACGTTCGGTTAGGATAGGTTTGGTCAGGCTATGTTAGGATATCTTCGAGCTTTGCGCTGTTCACTGCAATGCGGTGGACTTCTGCGCTATAGTACGCTCTAATAAGCTCTGCTTGGCTCTGCGGTGCCCAGTCATTCTGGTTTCGGCACGTTAGGTTCAGTTATGTTGCGTCTCGTTCTGGCAGCTTAGGAAGGCATGATTTCGATTTCTTTGACTTTTGTGCCATACACTGCTATTCGGAGGATTTCTGAGCTCTACATTGCTCTAATATACTCCGCTCGGCTCTGTGGCGGCGAGCAATAGTGGTCGTGGCACGTTATTTTGAGTTTGTCTATATTTGGTTAGGATAGGTTGGGATAAATTTGGTTACGATAGCTATGACGTGTTTGCTATGCACTGATATTCGGTGGATTTCTGTGACCTACTCTGCTGTACTGTATTCTGCTTGATTCTGAGGATGCCAGCAGCAGAGGTCTCGGCACGTTATTTTCTGCTATGGCACGTTTTTTTAGGTTAGCTTGGGTCTGGTTAGGTTAGGTTATCTCCAACTTTTGAACTGTACACTACTATTCCGTGGATTTCTGCGCTCTACATTGCCCTACTGTACCCTGCTCGGCTCTGTGGATGCGAGCGATAGTGGCCGCGGCACGTTAGGTTGAGCTACGTTATGATTGGTAGGGATAGGCTAGGCTTGCTTGGTAAAGATCGCTTCGGCTTTCGTGCTGTACACTGTTATTCGATGGATTTCTGTGATCGACTGTGCCCTACTACATTCTGCTGGGATGTGCGGAGGCATGGTGCTGCGTTTGCGGCACATTGCGTTGAGATATGCCGGTTGTGTTAGGATAGGTCAGGCTAGGTTAGGTTATAATCGACTTTTATGCTCTCCACTGGAATGGGGTGGATTTCTGATCACTACTGTGCTCTAATACATTATGCTTGTCTCTGTAGAGGCCAGCAGCAGAGGAGTCGTCATTTTGGGTTGAGTCATGTTATGTTTGGGTATATTACGTTTGGCTAGGTTAGGATAGGCTACATTCACTTAGTGCTGTTCAAAGCTATTCGGACGATTTCTGTGCTCTAATGTGCCCTAATATGCTCTTCTTGGCTCTGGGAGGCCAGCAATAGTGGTCTCGGCAACGATATAAGGAGCTATGCTACGTTCGGTTATGTTACGTTTGGTGAACTTAGGATACGATAGCTTAGACCATTGTGCTATACGCCGCTATCCGCCGATTTCTGCGCTCTGCCCCGTTCTAATAGTTGCTGCTTGGCTCTGGGGATGCCAGCAGCAGTGGTCGCGGCTCGTTATGCTCAGTAACGTTACGTTTGGTTAGGTAAAGTTATTAGCAGCAGTGGTCGCGGCTCGTTATGCTCAGTAACGCTACGTTTGGTTAGGTAAAGTTAGGCCAGGTTGGGATAGGTTTTCCTCGACTTCTGTAACATAAACTGCTATTCGGTGGATTTCTCCTCTCTACATTCCTCTACTATACTCTGCTCGACCCTGGGGAGGGGAGCAATAGCGGCCGTCGCACGTTAGGTTGAGCTATGTTGCGACAGCATAGATCTGTGTAGGCTACATTTGGTTACTGTGATTCCGTCCTTCGTGCTGTACACTGTGACTCGGTGGATTTCTGCGATTTACTGTGCTCTACCACATTCAGCTTGGCTGCGCGGAGAAAAGGACCGGTGGTCGCAGCGCGTTATTTTGAGTTGTGCTGCGTTCTGTTTGGTTAGGTCACGTCAGGTTAGGCTGCGATACCTACGGCTTATGTGCTGCTTACTGCATTGCGGTGGATTTCGGCGCACTACTGTGCTCTAGGACGTTCTGCTCGTATCTGTGAGGGACAACAACAGTGGTCTCGTTATGTTTGGTTGAGATAGCTTACGTTTGGGTATGTTACGTTTGGCAAGGTTAGGAGACCCTACGTTGTCTTTTGCGCCATGCTCTGCTGTTCGGAGGATTTCTGCACTTTAGAGTGCTCTAATATGCTCTGCTTGGCACGGGGGTGTGAAGTAATTGTGGTCTCGGCAAGTTAGGTTTATTTTGGTTACGTTTCGCTGTGTTAGATTAGGACGGTTCGGCTAGGATTTCTTTTGCTTTGCGCTATAAACTGATGTTTGGAGGATTTCTGCGTTCTACATTGCTCTACTACACTCTAATCGACTCTGGGGAGGCCAGTAATAGTGGTCGTGCCATGTCGGTTTGTGTTAGGTTGCGTTTAGTTAGGTAAGGTTAGGCTATGTTTGGTTAGGATAGCTATGACTTTCGTACTGTATAATGCTATCCGGTGGATTTCGGTGATCTACTGAGCTCTCCTACAATCCGCTTTACTTTGGAGAGGCCACGAGCAATGGTCGCGGTACCTCATGTTGAGTTATGCTTCGTTCGATTAGGTTAGATTAGGTCAGGCTGCGTTAAGATATCTACGGCTTTTGCGCTATTCACTGCAGTGCGGTGGACTTCTGTGATCTGCTGCGCTCTACTGCATTCTTCTTGTCTCTGTGGAGGCGAGCAATGGTGGTATCGTCAAGTTAAGTTATGTTATGTTACGTCTCTACTTGTCACGTTTGGCTAGGTTAGGATATGCTACATTGACTTCGTGCCTTTCGCTGTCATTCGGTGCATTTCTGTGAAGTACTGTGCCCTACTATATCCGGCGTTGCGCCGGGGAAGCCCGGGGCAGAAGTCGCGTCACGTCACGTTCGGTTATGCTGCGTTTGGTTAGGTTAGATTAGGTCAGGTTGGGTTAGGTCATCTACGACTTATATGCTGTTCACTGCAATGTGGAGGATTTCTGAGCACCGCTGTACTCTATTATATTTTGCATGGCTCTGTGGGTGCCAGCAGTAGTGGCCTCGGCACGTTGGGTTGAGCATGGGTAGGTTAACTTATGTCACGTTCCGCTAGGTTAGGACAGGGTAGCTTAGACTTTGGTGCCATACGCTGCTTTTCGGCGGATTTCTGCGCTCCACTGTGCTCTAGTATATTCTTCTTGGCTCTGTGGAGGCTGGCAATAGTGGTATCGGCACAATAGGCTGAGTTAAGCTACGTTCGGCAGTGTCACGTTACGTAATCTTAGGACAGGGTAGCTTCGACCTTTGTGCTTTGCACTTTAAGTCAGAGGATCTATGCGCTCTACTCTCCTGCAATATGTTCAGCATGGCTCTGGGGAGGGCAGCAATGGCAGTCGTGGCACAATAGGTTGAGCTTGGTTACGTTTGGTGTTGTTACAATAGGCTAGGTTAGGATATGGTAATTTTGACTTCCGTGCTAAATACTTCTCTTGGTTGGATTTCTGCGCGCTGCATTGCTCTAATATTCTGTGATTGAATCTCGGGAGGCCTGCAATAGTAGTCTCGGTACATCATTTTGTGTTAGGCTACGTTTGGTTATGTTACGTTTGGTTAGGTTGGGATAAAGGAGCTTTGACTTTTGTGCTATACACCGCTATATGGTGGACTTCTGCTCTGTATTGTGCTCTAATATGATCTGCATGGCTCTGGGGATGCCAGCAATAGTGGCCTCGGCACGATAGTTTGGGATGTGCCACGTTCGGTTGAGTTACGTTATCTTGGGTTACGCTTGGATAGCTTTCACTTTCGTGGTATACACTGCTTTTGGGTGGATTTCTGCAATCTACTCTGCTCTGCAGTAGTCTGCTCGACTTTGGGGAGGCCAGAAATAGTTGTCGTGGCGCGATATGTTGAGTTAGGCTACGTCTTGTTATGTTACGTATGGTTAGGTTTGGATAGGAGAGCTTTGACTTTTGTGCTATACACCGCTATACGGTGGATTTCAGCTCTCTATTGTTCTCTAGTATGTTCTGCTTGACTCTGGGGAGGACAGCAATAGTTGTCCCGGCACGTTAGGTGTAGTTTGATTACGTTTAGTTAGGTTAGGCTTGGTTGTGTTGGGCAAGGATATCTTTGACTTATGTGCTGAGCACTGACCATATATGGTCTTCCGTATTCTACTGTGGTCTATCATTTTCTGCTTGCCTCTGGGGACGACAGCGGTAATGGTTGCGGCACGTTTGGTTGGGTCATCTTTCGTTTGGTTATGTTATGTTAGGATGCGCTTGGTCAGGATATCTTTGACTTTTGCGCTAGACAATGCAATGCGTTCAATTTCTACGCTCTACTGAGCTGTAATATCGTCTGCATGGCTCTGGGATGCCAGCAATAGTTGCCTCGGGAAGATAGGTTGGGTTAGGTTACTTCGGGACAGGTTAGGTATGTCTGGGTTATGGTAGGATATGTTTGACTTTTCAGCTATGCATTGCCATTCATTAGTCATCTGCGCTCTACTCCACTTTAATATATTCTGCTGGGCGATGGAGATTCCAGCAACAGTGGACTCGGCTCGTTAGATGTCGTTAGTCACCACTTGGTTTGGTTTGGTTGGGTGACGTACGTTTGAGGTGTCTTTGACATTTGATATATTCGCTTTTATTTGGTAGCATCCTGCACTCTACTGGGCTCAAGTGTGTTCTACTTGGCACTGGGGTTTCCAGTAGCAGTGGTCTCTGCACGTTAGTTTGAGATACGCAACGTTTTGTTTGGTTGTGTTGGTTTGTGTTAGCATAGGATAACTTTGGCTTTTGTGCTATTCACTGTTATTCTGAGTATTTCTGCGCTCTACTGTCCTCTAACAGGATCACCTTTGCCCCTGGAGGAACAGCAATAGTGGTGTCGGCACGTTACGTTGGGTCATGCTATGTTTAATTAGGTCAGGTTAGGTCTGGTTAGGTTAATGTATCTTTGACATTTGTGCTCTACACTGCAATGTGGCGAATTTTTGCGCTCTAATGTGCACCAATATTCTAGGGCTGGCGCTGGGGAGGCCGGAAATGGTGGTCTCGGCACGTTACGTTGGGTCATGCTATGTTTAATTAGGTCAGGTTAGGTCAGGCTACCAACGACTTTTGTGCTCTACATTGCTGCTCGGTGTCACTCTGCGCTCTACTGTCCTCTAACAGGATCACCTTTGCCCCTGGAGGAACAGCAATAGTGGTGTCGGCACGTTACGCTGGGTCATGCTATGTTTAATTAGGTCAGGTTAGGTCAGGCTACCAACGACTTTTGTGCTCTACATTGCTGCTCGGTGTCACTCTGCGCTCTACTGTCCTCTAACAGGATCACCTTTGCCCCTGGAGGAACAGCAATAGTGGTCTCGGCACGTTAGTTTGAGTTAGGCCACGTACGGTCAGGTTACCTTTGTCTGGGTTAAGTACGAATAGCGTTGACATACGCGGTGTACACTGCTATTCGGCGGATTTCTGCGCTCTACTGATCTCTACCGTATTCTGCTTGGCACTGGGGAGGCCAGCAATAGCGGCTGCGGCGTGTCATGTTGATTTAGGCTTCGTTTGATTATGTTCCGATGGTTTAGGGAAGGTTTGGATTTCTTCGACATTTCTGTTATACACTGCGGTCCTATGGATTTATGTGCTCTACTCCCCCTTGATATGTTAAGCTTAGCTCTGGGGGATTAGCCGTAGTGGTCTAGGCACGTTGGATGTTAATAGGTCACGTTTGGTTATGTTACGCTTTGATAATTTAGGACAGGGAACTTTTACTTTTGTGCTATACAGTGCGGTTCTATGTGTTTCTTCTCTCGACACTCCTTTAATATGTTCTGCTTGACTGTGGGGAGGTCAGCAATACTGGTCGCGGCACGTTAGTTTGAGTCAGATTACGTATGGTTAGGTCAGTTTCTGCCGGGTTTGGCTAGGACAGTCTCGACTTTTGTGCTATGGACTGATGGTCGGTGGATTTCTGCGCTCTGCTCGGCCCTAATAAGCTCTGATTTTCTCTGAGGTGGCCATCAATGCTGGTCTCGGCACGCTAGGTTGGTATAAGCTGTGCATGGCTAGGTCATATTGGCTTGCGTTAGGCATGCATATCTTGGCTTTCGTGGTATACACTGCCATTGGGTGGACTCCGTCGCTCTACTGCGCTATGGTATATTCTGTTTGGCAATGTGGAAGCCAGCAATAGCGGTCTCGGCTCGTATGTATTAGTTATTCTACGTTCTGTTAGGTTAGGCTAGGTCAGGTAATGCCAGGTTATCCTCGACATTTGTGCTATTCGCTCGTCCTTGGAGGCTTTCTGCGCTCCGCTGTGCTCTACTGTATTCTTCCTGGCTCTGGGGAATCTAGCAATAGCGGTCCTGGCTCGTTAGGATAAGTTACGTAGCATTCGGCTATATTACGTGTGGACATGTTGGGATAGGATAGCTGCGACTTTTGTGCGATACACTGATATTACGCGTAATTCTACGCTCTACTATGCTCGACCATACTCTGTTTGACTCTGGGGAGGCCAGCAACATTGGTCTAGGCAGGTTGTGTTGGAATAGGTGATGTCTGGTTATGATGAGTTTAGTTGGGTTAGGCACGGATAGCTTTGACCTTCGCGCTACACACTGCAGTTCGGTGGATTTTTGCGATCTACTGTGATCTAATATGCTCTGCTTTGCTCTGTGGAATCCAGAAACAGTGTCCGCGGCGCGTTATGTCGAATTGTGTGACGTTTGGTAAGGTTAGGTTAGTTTGCGTTACGAGATAACATCTCCGGCTTTTGTGCCGTAAACAGAAGTGGGGAGGATTTCTGCGCCCTGCTGTTACCTAGTATGTTCTGCTTGGCTCTGGCCAGGCCAGTAATAGGGGTATCTCCAAATTAAGGGGAGAAAGGCTACGCTTGGTTACGTTATGTTAGATATGGGTTGGTTCTTGAAGTTTCGACTTTTCCGCTTCACGCTGCGATTCTATGGATTTCTGCTATCTATTCTCCTCCAATATGTTCTGCTTGGCTCTAGGGCGGCCAGCAATGATGGTCGCTTCACGCACGGTTTAGTTAGGTTACGTTTGGTTACGTTACGAGTGATTAGGTTAGGAGGGGCCAGCTTTGAGCCTTGTGATGTACACTGCTTTTCGGTGGATTACTGCCATCTACATTTCTCTACTATACTCTACTCGACTCTGGGATGGGTAGTAATAGAGGTCCCTGCACGTTAGATTGATTTATGCTACGTTTGGCTATATTACGCACGGGTAGGGCGGGAGAGGATACCATTGAGTTTTGTGCTATATACTGCTATTCGGTGCACTCCTTCGCTATACTGTGCCCTATTATGATATGCTTGGCTCTCGGGATGCCAGTAACGGTGGTTTCGGGATATTATGTTGGATAGGATAAGTTCAGTTACGTTATGCTAGCTTTTGTTGTGTTTGGTTAGCTTAGCCTTTTCTGCTACACACTGTGACTCCATGGATTTCTGCAATCTACCATCCTCTAATACGCTCTATTTCACTCTGCGGAGGTCAGAAATACTGGCCGCGGCACGTTTGGTTGAGTTAGATTACGTTTGGTTGGGTCAGGTTGTGTTGGGTTAGTTAAGCATAGCTTTGACTTTCGTGGTATACACTGCTGTTCGATGGATTTCTGCGCTCTACTGTGCCCTAGTACGTTCTACTTGGCACTTGCATTCTCCAAATTAAGGGGAGAAAGGCTACGCTTGGTTACGTTATGTTAGATATGGGTTGGTTCTTGAAGTTTCGACTTTTCCGCTTCACGCTGCGATTCTATGGATTTCTGCTATCTATTCTCCTCCAATATGTTCTGCTTGGCTCTAGGGCGGCCAGCAATGATGGTCGCTTCACGCACGGTTTAGTTAGGTTACGTTTGGTTACGTTACGAGTGATTAGGTTAGGAGGGGCCAGCTTTGAGCCTTGTGATGTACACTGCTTTTCGGTGGATTACTGCCATCTACATTTCTCTACTATACTCTACTCGACTCTGGGATGGGTAGTAATAGAGGTCCCTGCACGTTAGATTGATTTATGCTACGTTTGGCTATATTACGCACGGGTAGGGCGGGAGAGGATACCATTGAGTTTTGTGCTATATACTGCTATTCGGTGCACTCCTTCGCTATACTGTGCCCTATTATGATATGCTTGGCTCTCGGGATGCCAGTAACGGTGGTTTCGGGATATTATGTTGGATAGGATAAGTTCAGTTACGTTATGCTAGCTTTTGTTGTGTTTGGTTAGCTTAGCCTTTTCTGCTACACACTGTGACTCCATGGATTTCTGCAATCTACCATCCTCTAATACGCTCTATTTCACTCTGCGGAGGTCAGAAATACTGGCCGCGGCACGTTTGGTTGAGTTAGATTACGTTTGGTTGGGTCAGGTTGTGTTGGGTTAGTTAAGCATAGCTTTGACTTTCGTGGTATACACTGCTGTTCGATGGATTTCTGCGCTCTACTGTGCCCTAGTACGTTCTACTTGGCACTTGCAAGGCCAGAAATATCGGTATCGGCTCGTTGGGGTTCGTTAGTCCATGTTTTATTAGGTTAGGTTCGGTCAGGATGTGTTAGGATATATTAGACTTTGCGGTAGACCCTGCTATTTGTTGGCTCTCTGCGCTCTTCTGTGCTCTAGTATAATCTGTCTGGCTCTTAGGAAGTCACCGAGGGAGGTCTAGGCTAGTTAGGATGGGTTCGGTTACGCTTGTTAACGTTACGTTTGGTTAGGCTATGCTAGGATAGCTATGACTTTTGCGCTATAAACTGTTGTTCGCCGGATTTCTGCCCTCTTCTGTGCTCTAGTATAATCTGTCTGGCTCTTAGGAAGTCACCGAGGGAGGTCTAGGCTAGTTAGGATGGGTTCGGTTACGCTTGTTAACGTTACGTTTGGTTAGGCTAGGCTAGGTTAGGGTATCTTTGACTTTTGTGCTTTACACCGCAATGCGGCGCTTTTCTGTGCTCTACTGTGCACTGTTATATTCTGATTTGCCCAGTGGTGGACAGTAATAGTGGTTTAGGCACGTTAGGTTGAGTTGGATTACGTTCAGTTATGGTACGTTTGGTTTGGTTAAGCTGGCACAACATCGACTTTTGTGCTGTACACTGCTATTCGGAGGATTCCTGCGCTCCACTGCTATCCAATATGCTCTGCTTTGATCTGTCAAGGCTAGAAATGGTGGCCGCGTCGCGTCGGGTTGAGTCAGGTTACGTTTGGTCAGTTTAGGTTTACTTGGGTTTGGTTGGAGTAGCTTTGACTCTTGTGCGCAACGCTGATATTCTATTGACTTTTGTTCTCTAGTCTGCTCTACAATATTCCGCAGGTCTCTGGGGACGCCAGCAACAGTGGTCGCGGCACGTTAGGCTTAGTTAAGCTACGTTTGGCTATGTTAAGTTTTGGTCAGCTTATGATATGATAGATGGGACGTTTGTGCTGTACACTGATACGCGGCGGACGTCTGCGCTCTACTGTGCTCTGCGCGACACGGGGAAGGCCAGCATCAGCAGTCGCCACTCCTTAGGTTGTGTTATGTTACGTTTGTGTACGTTTCTATTGGTTAGGTTTGTAGAGTGTAGCTTTGACTTTGGTGCCATAAATTGCTATTCGGTGGATTTCTGCGCTCTACTGTGCTCTAGTATGTTCATCTTGGTCCTGGGAGTGCCAGCAACGGAGATATCGACACGTTACATAATTGCTATTCGGTGGATTTCTGCGCTCTACTGTGCTCTAGTATGTTCATCTTGGTCCTGGGAGGGCCAGCAACGGAGATATCGACACGTTACGTTGCGTTAGGCTACGGTTGGTTTGGCTAGGTTAGGTTAGGTTAGCTTAGGATACCTCTGACATTTGTGCTTTACACTGCGTTGCGGCGGATTTCTGCGCCCTACTGTGTTCTAGTATATTATGGTTGGATTTGTTGAAGTCAGCAATAGCGGTCTTGGCACGTTTGGTCGGGTTAGGTTACGTTTCGCTATGCTACGTTTGGCTACGTTAGGCTAGGATAGCTATGACTTTTGTGCTATGCACTGCTCTTCGGAGAACTTCTCCGCTCCCCTGTGATCTGATATGTTCAGCTTGGCTCTGGAAAGACAGCAATAATGGCGTCAGCACGTTACATTGTGTTAAGCAACATTTGGTTAGGTTAGGTGAGGTCTGGTTTGGTCACGTTATTTTTGACTTTTGTGCTGTACACTGCTTTTGGTGGATTACTAGCCTCTGCATTGCTCTGCTATACTCTGCTCCGCTCTGGGGAGGCCAGTAATACTGGTCCCGGCATGCTAGTTTGAATTAAGCTACGTATGGTTGTGTTACGTTTGGGTAGGGTAGGAGAGGATAGCATCGACTCTTGCGCTATATACCGGTCTTCGGTGGAATCCTTCGCTATACTGCGCTCTACTATGCTACGCCTGGCTCTGAGGATGCCAGCAATAGTGGGCTCGGCACGTTAGGTTGATTTAGGTTACCTTTGACAGGGATACATTACGTTAGTTTAGGGGAAGATAGCTTCGCCTTTTGTGCTGTACGAAGCTATTCGGTAGATTTCAGCGCTCCGCTGTGCTTTAACATGCTCTGCTTGGCTCCGTGGAGGCCAGCAATTGTGACCTCGGCACGTTGCACTTATTTAGGTTATGTTCGGTTGGATCATTTAAGTTTGGGTTTGGCTTTCGTAGTTTTCACTTTCGCGGAATACACTGCTCTTCCGTGGATTTCTGCAATCTAGTGTGCTCTAATACATTCATATTTGCTGTGCGGGTGCCAGAAATAGTGATACCGGCAAGATACGTTGAGTTATGCTACGTTTGGTTAGGTTAGGGATTCTTTGACTTCTGTGCTTTACGCTGCCATTCGGCGGATTTCTACGCTCTATTTTACTCTGGTATATGCTGGAAGTTTCTGCGCAGGTCAGCAATAGTGGTCTAGGCACGCTAGGTTGAGCTATGATACGTTTGGCTTTGCTATGCTTGGTTACGTTAGGCTAGAGTAACTTTGGCCTTTGCGTTGTAAGCAGCTATTCGTTGCGTTTCTGCCCACTTCTGTGATCAAAGATGCTCTGCTTCGCTCTGGCGAGCCAGAAATTGTGGCCGCGGCAAGTTAGGTTGTGCTAGGTTACGTTTGGTTAATTTTGGTTTGCTTGGGTTAGGTTAGGATATCTTTTATTTCTCTCCTGTACACTGTAATGCGGCGGACTTCTACGCTCTACTGTGCACTAGTATGTTCTACTTGCCACTGGGGAGGACAGAAATATGTGTATCGGCTCGTTAGGTTTAGTTACTCCACACTTGATTTGTTTAGGTAGCGTGAGGTTATTTTAGGACCTATTTTACTTTCGTGCTATACGCTGCTATTTGGGGGCACTCTGCGCTCTACTGTTCTCTAATACCTTCTGTCTCTCTCCGAGGAAGTCAGGAATAGTGGTCTTGGCAAGTTAGGTTGGTTTAGGTCACGTTTGTTTACGTTATACTTGGTTGGGCTAGGCTATGATAGCTATGACTTTTATGCTATACACTGCTTTTCGGAGGATTCCTGAGTTCTACTGTTTCCTAATAAGCTCTGCTTTGCTCTGGGTATGCCAGAACCTGTGGCAGCGGCACGTCATATATATCTGGGTTATGTTTGGTTAGGTTAGGTTTGTTTGGGTTAGGAGAGGGTATATTTGGCTCTTGTGCTGTACCCTAAAATTCGGTGGACCTCTGCGCTCCGATGTGCTCTAGTATGCTCTGCTGGGCTCTGGGAAATCCAGTAATTGTGGTATCGGCACACGTGGCTGAGATCGGCTACGCCTTGCTATGTTTTGTTTGGTTATTGTAGGGGTGGTTATCTTCGACTTTTTTGCCGTACAAGGAAATGCGGCGAATTTATGCGCCCTACTGTGTCCTCATATGTCATGCTTGGCTCTGTGGAGGACAGTATAAGTAGTCTTGCCAAGTTAGGCTGATACAGGCTACGATTGGTTAGGGTATGCTAGCTATGGTTAGGTTCGGATACCTTCGACTTTCCTGCTTTACTCTGCAATGCTATGGACTTCTTCTCTTTACTTACGTCTAATACGTTCCGCCTTGCTCTGCAGAGGCCAGTAATACAGGTCCCGTCACGTTAGTTTGATTCTGGCTACGCTTTGTTATGTTACATTTGGTTAAGTTGGGATAGGGAGGCTTAGACTTTTGTGCTGTACGCTACTATCCGGTGGATTTATTCCCGCCACTCTGCTCTAATATGCTCCGTTTGGTGCTGGGCAAGCCAGCAATACTGGTCTCGGTGCGACAGGTTGAGCCGATATACGATTGATTGGGTTAAGCTGGTTTCGATTATGTCCGGATAGCTTTGACTTTGGTGGCGTACACCGCCATGCGGCTGATTTTTGCGCTCCAATGTGCTCTAATATGTTCTGTTTCGCTCTTGGGAGGCCAGGAATAGGGGGCACGGAGCGTTTGGTTGTGATAGGTTACGTTCGGTTTGGTTAGGGTAGGATAAGATCGTTAAGGACGGCTATGACGTTTATGCCACACTCAGATGTTCGGTGGATTTCTACGCTCTACTGAGCTCTAGTATGTTCTACTTCGCAATGGGGGGCCAGCAGAAGTGCTCCTGGCACGTTAGGCTACGTTATGTTGCGTTCGGTTATGTTTCGTTTGGTTATGTTAGGATAGTATAGCTTAGACTTCTATGCTATACGCTGCTCTTCGGTGGGTTCCTGATCTCTACATTGCTCTAATACGCTCTGCTCGGTCCCCGGGGTGCTAGCAATAGTGGTCACTGCACGGTAGGTAGGGCAACAATACGTACGGCCGTGGTTAGGTTTCGTTTCGTTTGGATAGGGTAGCTTTAAAATTTGTGCTACACACTGCCATTCTATGGACCTTAGCGCTCTGCTGCACACACTGCTTTTGTCTGGGGACGACAAATAGTGGTCGCGGCAAGTTAGGTTAGGTTACGTTGCGTTTGGTTATGTTAGGTTAAGCTATATTTGGATAGAGCTGCTTTGACTTTCAAACAATACACAGCTATTCGCTGGATTCCTGCCCTCCATTGTTCCCTACCCTAATCTGTTAGACCCTGGGGAGGCCAGCAGTATTGGCCGCGGTACTTTGCGTTTAGTTCTGCTGCGATAGGATAGGTTATGTTAGTTTTGGTTAGGTTTGGATATCTTTGACATTTCTGCTGTACATTGCGTCCATAAGGATTTCTGCGCTCTACTCTCATCTAATATGTGCTGCTTGGCTCCGCGCAGGCCAGCAATATTGGCGGCGGCACGTTAGGTTGAGCATGGTTACGTTCGGGTATTTTATGTTGGCATGGGTAAATTTTTCTGCTGTGGACAGCGGTTCTATGGATTTCTGTGCCCTACAATCCACTAATGTGCACCGCCTGGCCCAGGGGAGGCCAGAAATTGTGGTCGGCGTGCGTTAGGTTGAGTTACGTTACGTTTCGTTGTGATAAGGTTCGATGATTTTGGAGAGGATAGCTTTTAATTTTGTCCTGTGCACGGCAATTATGTAGATTTCTGTGCTCTACTGTGCGCTAGTATGCACTTATTGTCACTTATTGTCTCTGGGGAGGACACCAATGTTGGGATCTGCGCGCTAGGTTGAGTTATACTACGTTTGGCTATGTCACGTTTGGTTAGTTACGGATTTGACAGCTTTGACTTTTATGCTGTGCACCGGTATACGGTGGATCTCTGCTTTCCACTGTGCCCTAATATGCTCTGCTGGTCACTGGAGAGGCCGGTAATAGTGATTACGGCACGTTAGCTTGAGCTATGCTAAGTTTTGTTGGCTTATGCAGGTTTGGGTTAGATTCGGACAACTTTTGCTTTCGCGGCACACACTGGCATTCGGTGGACCTATGCGATCTTCATTGCTGTAGTATGTTCTGCTTTGCTCTGTGCAGGACAGCAATACTAGCATCGACACCTCACGTTGGGTCAGGTTAGGACATGTTGGGTTAGGGTATCTTCCACCCGTGTGCTGTACACCGCAATGCGGCAAATTACTGCGCTCCACTGTGATCTAGTTTAATCTGCTTGGCTCCGGGGAAGCTAGCAATCGTGGTTTCGGCGCGTTAAGTTGAGCTATGTTAAGTTTGGTCATGTTAAATGCGGTTAAGTTAGGATACGGTAACTTCGACTGTTGTGCTATGTACTGCGGTATTATGGATTTCTGCGCTCTACTCTCCTCTAATATGTTCTAATTAGTTTTGGCGTTGGGAGCAATAGTGTTCCCGGTGCATCAGGATGAGTTAGGTAACGTTTGGTTACGTTACGTTTGGTCAGGTTAGGATAAAATAGCTTCGACTATTCTGCTATACACTGCTATGCGGTTGATTTCTGCGTTCTACTGAGCTCTAATGTGTACTGCTTTGCTCCGGGTGGGCAGGAATAATAATGTAGGGTCGTTAGTGTGGGTTAGGTTCGTTCGGTTGTGTCACGTTCGGTTAGGTTAGAATAGCATAACTATGACTTTTGTACTGTGAGCTGCTATTCGTTGGCTTCATGCGCTCTTCATGGCTCTACCATACCCTGCTCGACCCTGCGGAGACCAGAAATAGCGTCCGTGGCACGATAGGCTTAGTTACGTTACGTTTCGTTAGGTAAGGACAGTATAGCTATGACTTTTGTGCCGTTCGATGCTATTTGCAAGACATCTGCGCTCTACTGTGCGCTAACATTCACTGCCTGTCGCCCGGGAGGAGAGCAAAATAGTGGCCTCGGCACGTTAGGTTGCGTTAAGCTACGTTTGGGTAGGTTAGGTTATGTCATGCTAAGTTAATGTATCTTCGACTTTTATGCTTCACACTTCATTGCGGCGGATTTCTGCGCACTACTGTTTTCTATTATTCTCTGCTGTACCCTGTGGAGGTCAGCAATAGTGTTCTAGACACGTTAGGTTTAGCTAGGTTACGCTGCATTGTGCTATGCTTGCTTAGGTTAGGCTAGGATAGCCATGACCCTTGTGCTGTGCAATGCTGTGCGATGGACATTTGCGCTCTACCGTGATCTAATATTCCCTACTTTGCTCTGGGATTTCCAGCACTAGCGGCCGCTGCACGGTAGGCTTAATTAGCTTACGTTTCGATAGGTTAGGTTTCTCTGCAACAGGTTAGGATGTCTTTGACCTTTCTGCTATACACTGCCATACTGTTGACTTCTGCGCTCCACTCTCTTGTAATATGTGCTGCTTGGCGACGGGGAGTTCAGCAGTAGTTGGCTAGGCACGTTCGGTTGGAACTGGATACGTTTGTTTGTGTTCGGTTTGGTCAGGTTATGTTAGGATATCCATTTCTTTCCGCTTTGCACTACAATGCGGCAGACTTCTGCGTTCTACTGTGCTCTAGCATATTCTGCTTGGCTCTGTGAAGGCCAGCTATAGTGGTCTCTGCTCCTCACGTTGAGTCATTCTGCGTTTGGTTATGATACGTCTGGTTAGGCTCAGAGAGGATAGCTTTGACTTTAGTGCTATATACTGCTATTCGGTGGGCTTCTGCGCTTTACTGTGCTCTAATATTCCCTGCCTGGCGCTGTGGATGCCAGCAATGGTAATCTCGGCATGTTAGGTTGTGCTAGGCTACGTTTGGCTAGGTTATGTTACGTTTTTGGTCAATTTAGCTCTGACATTTGAGCTATATACCGCTGTTCGGACAATTTCAGCGTTCTACATTGCTCTGCTATACTCTGCTTAGTCCTCGTGAGAATAACGGACGTGACACGTAAGGTTGGGTTACGTTACGTCTGCTTATGTCACAATTGGTTAGGTTTGACATGATAGCTTTGACTTTTCTGCTATACACTGCCATTCGGTGGATTTCTGCGCTCTACTGTGCTCTAGCATATTCTGCATGGCTATGGGTAGGCCAGCAACTGTTGTCTGTGCGCGTCAGGATAAGTTTGGCTGCGATTGTCTAGGTTACGTTTGGTCAGGTTTGGTTAGGACATGTTTGACCTTTGTGCTTTACACCGTGTGCCATGCTCTCGGGGCGAGGGGGCAGCAATGTGGTCCCAGCACCTTATGTTCAGTTAGGTTACGATCGGTTAGGTTTTGTTAGCTTGGTTATGCTTGGATAGCTTTCACTCCGTTGTACAAACTGTTGTAAGGCGGATTCCTGCTCACTGCTGGACTACTATATTCTGGTTGTTCCTGGGGAGACCAGCACTAGTGGTCGCTATACATTATGTTGAGCTAGGCTACTTTTGGTTAGCTTACGTTGGTTTGGGTTAAGTTTTGTGTATTTTCGACCTTTCTGGCATATTCTGCGATTTTATGGATTTCTGCGCTCTACTCCCCTTACTATGCTACGCCTCAGTGTGGGTCGACCAACATTAGTGGTCGCCACACGTTAGGTTGTGGTAGGTTACGTTTGGTAATGTATCGAGTGGTTAAGTTAGGGTAGGATATCTTCGACTTTTATGCTGTACACTGCTATGCTGGTGACCTCGGCGCTCTACTGTTCTCTAGTATATTTTGCTTACCTCTGGGGTTGCCCGGAATGGGGTCTCGGCACGTTTGGTTGGGAGAGGCTAGGTTTGACATGGTTAAGTAGGCTTTGGCTTGGTTAGGGTAGCTTCGGCTCTTCAGCAGCACGCTGCGCTCCTATGGGTCCCCGCCATCTACTCTACTCTATTATGCTCCGCGTGCCACTGTGGAGGCCAGCAATACTAGTCGCGGCACGTTGGGCTGGGATGGACTACGTTTGGTTCGGTTACGTTTGGTAACGTTAGAATAGGGTAGCATTGACTTTTGCGCTATAAACTGCGATTCTATGAATTTCTGCACTCTACTGTCCTCTAACATGTTCTGCTACCATGTGGGGAGGCCAGAAATTGTGGCCGCCGCACGTGAGGTGGAGCAATGCTACGTTTGATCACATTTAGTTTTGATATAATAGGAAATCTTGGCACTGACTTTTGTGCTACTCCCCGCTACTGGGTGGATATCCCTCCAGAAGTGTGCCCTAGCATGCTCTGCGTGTCTCTGGTGAGGCCAGTAGTAGAGGACTCTGCGCGTCAAGTTAAGATGTGCTACGACTGGTTAGTTTAGGTTATATCAGGTAAGATTCGGATGTCTTCGACTTTTTTGCTATACACTCTAGTGCTTTGTGTTTCTGCGCCCTGCTGTTCTCTAGTATATTCTACTTTGCTCTGGGGAGTCCGGAAGCATAGGTCGCGGCACGCTGTATTGAGTTATAATATACTTGGTTTTGTTAGGTTAGGATAGGTTGTGCCATTCACTGCAATGATGTGGACATCTGCGCACTACACTGCTATAGTACATTCTCCTTGTCTCTGTGGAGGCCAGCAATGCTGGTCTCGCCATGTTAGGTTGAGTTAGTATACGTTTGGATCTCCCACGTTTGGCTAGGTTAGGATCAGTGTACTCTTGCTTTCGGGCCTTACACTGCTCTCCAAGGATTTCTGTGATCTACAGAGCCCTACTACATTCTGCTTGGATCTGAGGATGACAGGAGCAGCAGTCGCGGCGCGTCGCTTTGAGTTATGCTACGTCTGGCTATGTTAGGCTAGGTCAAATTAGGTTAGGATATATACGGACTTTTGTGATATTCACTGCAATGCGGTGGATTTCTAAGCTCTACTGTGCTCTACGTTATTATGCTTGGCTCTGGTGAGGCCAGCAATAGTGGTCTTGGCGCGTTAGATTCAGTTATGCTACGTTTGCTTATGACAAGCATGGCTATGTAGTGACAGAACAGCGCGAACTTTTGCGCAATTGACTGCTGTTCGGTGGATTTCTCGCCCCCACATTGCTCTACTATACTCCGCTAGGTTCTATGGAGGCGAGCAGTAGTGGTCGTTGGACGCTAAGTATAGTGAGGCTACGCTTAGATAGGTTATGCTGGTTCGGGTTACGTTTGGGTAGCCTTGGCTTTTCCTCCATACACTGCGGTTTCATTGATTTCTGCGCTCTACTCTATTCTAATGTGTTCTGCTTGGCTCTGGGGAGGCCAACAATAGTGTTCGTGGCGAGATAGGTTGTGTTAGTTGTCGTCTGGATAGGTTAGGTTGGGTTAAGTTTGGTTAGAACTGCTTTGACCACTGTGCTGTACACTGACATTCGGTGGGTATCTGCGCTCTGTTGTGCTCTAGTATATTCTGCATGGCCCTCAGAATGCTAGGAATATTGGTCTCGGCAGCTTGCGTCGATGTATGTTACGCTTGGGTAGGTTAGGTTAGGTTAAGTTTGGCGAGGGTAGCTTCGACCTTCGTGCTATGCACAGTTTTTCGGTGTATTTCTGCGCTCGAATGTGCTGTACTGCATTCTGCATAGCCCTGGGGAGGCCAGAAATAGTGGTTGTGGCATGTTACGTTGTGGTAGGCGATGTTTGGTTATGCTACGTTAGCTTGGGCTAGGTTTGGGTAGCTATGTCTTTTGAGCTATACACTGCGATACAATGGATATATGCGCTCTACTCGCCTCAAGTATGTTCGGCCCGACTCCGAGTAGGCCAGAAATTGTTGCCGCGGGGCGTAAGGTCGAGTTGCGATACGTTCAGTTATGCTATGGCTGGATACATTAGGAAAGGATAACAGCGACTTTTGTGCTATACACTGCTATTCGGTGGATGTCTGCCATCTACTGTGCCCTAATATGTTCTGCTTGCCTCTGCGGTGGCAAGTAAGGGTGTTCTCGGCTCATTAGATAGAGTCAGGTTACGTTTGGCTACGTCGGGCCAGGATGGCGTTGACTTTTGTGCTATACTCTGCTATTCGGTGGATGCCTGCGCTCTACATTTCTCAGCTATTCTCTGCTCGACCATCGGGAGGACACCAATGGTGGTTGTGGCACGTTGGGTTCAGTAATGCTATGTTCGGTTAGGCTACGCTAGGTTAGGTTTGAAGAGGATAGCTTCGACTTTTGTGCTATACATTGCTATTCGTTGGAATTCTGCGCTCTACTGTGATCTATGGTGCTCTGCTTGACACTGGGAACGCTAGGAATAGTGGTCGCGTGACGCTAGTTAGTATGCTACGATTGGTTAGGTAATGTTTGTATAGGCTTAGTTAGGACAGCTTTAGCTTTTGTGGTATACACGGCCACCCGGTGGAATTTTCAGCTCTACTGTGCTCTTGTATGTTCTGCGTGGCTCTGGGAGGCCAGCGATAGGCGTCTCGGCACGTTAGGTTGGTTTGTACTATGTTTGGCTGTGCTACGATTGGATAGGTTAGTTGCGAGTGCCTTTGACTTTGCTTTATACTCTGTCCTTCAGTGGGCTCCAGCGCTCTACTGTGCTCTAGTATGCGCTGGATTGTTCTGGGGAGGCCAGGAATTGTGGACCGGTCTTTTTAGGATTAGTTAGACTAGGTTTGGTTAGGATAAGTTACGTCCGGTTGTGTTAGGATACCTCCGACTTCTGCGCTATACGCTGCTGTATGGTGGCTTTCTGTTCTCAACTGTGCTCTCGTTTCTTCTGCTTCGCTCTGGGGAGGCCAGCAATAGTGGTCTCGGCGCGTCAGTTTCAGCCATGCTACGATTGCTTATGACAACTTTCGCTACGTTGGAACAGAACAGCGTAGACTTTTGTGCCATACACTGCAATTCGAAAGATTTCTGCCCTCTACTGTGCTTTAATATGTTCCGCTTGGCACAGGGATGGTCAGTGAGTGTGGTCCCGGCACGACAGTTTCAGCTATATTACGTTTCGTAAGGCTAGGTTAGGAAGGTTTGGTTGGGATGGCTTCGTCTTTTGTGCTATACACCGCCGTTGGTTCGATATCTGCGCTCTGCATTGCTCTACTAGCATCCACTTCTCGCCGGGGAGGCCTGCAACAGTGGTCGAGGCTCGTTTGGTTGAGTTAGGTTACGTTTGGTTAGGTATGGTTGGGCTATGTTTGGTTAGGGTGGCTTTGATCTTTGTGCTGTACGCTAGTATTCGGTGGCTTTCTGCGCTCTACTGTGCTCTAGTATATCCTGCTTGGCCTCTGCGCGGCCATCATTATTGGTCACGGCACGATCGGCTAAGATATGATACGATTGATCATACTACGTTTGGACACGTTAGGAAGGTATAGCTTTGGCTTTCGTGCCCTACACTGCTATTCGGTATATTTCTGCGCACTGCCTTGCCCTTGTGTATTCTGCTTGCCTGGAGGTAGGCCAGCGATTGTAGCCTCTGAATGTCAGGATAGGTTATGTTACGTTCGCTAATATTACGTTTGGATAGTTTATGGCAGAATAGAGTTGTCTTTTGTGATATACACTGATATTCGGTGGATTTATAAGCTATGCAGTGCCCTAATATGCTCCGATTGGCTCTGGGGAGGCCTACAATATTGGTCTCGGCCCGTTATGTTGACTTAGGTTACGTTTGGTTTGGTTAGGTTACGTCAGGTCAGGTTAGGATTACTTTCACCTCACCTGGTCGTGGTGGTGCTGGGTGTCGGCGTGGATATCGCTAACGCCTTCAACACCCTGCCATGGGACGCCATTCGGCATGCCCCGTTGTACCACTGGGTTCCCCAAAACATGATGGCGTTGTTCGGCCTCCATTTTTCGGAGCGCTCGACAGAATATCCAGGAAGATACGCGGCCGCTTCGCGGGCGACGATCTGCGGGTTTCCACAGGGATCGGTACTCGCTCCGAACCTCTGGGACATCGCGTGCGATGCTGTCCTGCCCAATCCGCTACCCGGCGGCCTGAGCCTGACGCTTTACGCGGACGACACACTGGTGGTGACCGCCGGGTCGAAATGGAAGGAGGCCACGCTTGCCGCGGAAAGCGACGTTGCCTTCGTCGCGAATAGCATCCGGCGGCTGGGGCTAAGTATCGCCCGCGACGATACCGAGGCTGTGTGGTTTTGCCATCGGTCCCGAGGGAAGCCGCCTCAGTCCCGGATGCGCGTGGGGAACGTCGTGGTCGAGGTTCGGGACCGGATGAAGTACCTCAGTCTCGTACCTGATAGCCGCTGGAGGTTCGGCGAGCATTTTCTCGCGCTGGATCCACGCCTGGAAGGGATGGCAGGGGCGCTGTGTCGCCTGCTCCACGACCTGGGTGTTCCAGACGGGAGGGTGTGCCGCCCCTACACGGGAGTCGCTCGCTCGGTGGCCTTTAACGGTGCATCGATCTGGGAGAACGACCTGGTCGCTAGTCCTCGCAGCCGGGCGATTCTCCGGCGAGTCGCTCGCAGGATGGCGATCAGGGTCGTGCGCGGTTACCGCACGATTTCCCGCGAGGCGGCGATGGTCCTGGCGGGTGTTCCGCCTTTCGAACAGCTGGCGGTGGCGGTGGACAGTACCTACGGTCTGCTCCACAGCGGCGGCGGTGGTCCTACTGAGGAGGGTGCAGTTCCGTTGAGGTGAAGTGTCCGATAGCCCGTGGTAACAGCCTGGTGAGCTCGGCTAAGCATGACGAGCAGCCGGAGGCCCCGGATGATCGGAGCTGTGCTCCCCGTGCAGGACGCATGGGAGTGCAGCTGCAGCCGGCACACTTTCCGCCTGAGACAGTTGCTAACCGGGCACGGGTGCTTCGGGGATTACCTGTATCGTATCGGGCGGGAACGTGACACTTGGTGTCATCACTGCCGGGAAGGGCGGGACACGGCGTAGCCCACGCTGGAGGAATATCCGGCGTGGGCTCGCGAGCGCCGGATTCTATTTCGCACTTTGGGCTTGGACCCTAGTCTCTCCGTCGTCGTGGCGCGGATGACGGAGTACTTAGGTGCGTTTCGTGCGGTGGCTTCCTTCTTCGAGGAGGCTATGTTACAGAAGGAGGCCGCGGAGGCAGCCCGTGAGCGTAGCGCGTGCTCCTCGCGCGTATGGCGGAGGATGTTGCGAGCGCAGCGCCACTTCGCGCCGCGCGCCCGTCATGATGGGTTAACGCCTTAGCCCCCCTCCATCGCAAGCGTCACTGTGCCTTCGGCAGCGGCCGTGGGGACCTACTGTTGGACCTCATATCTTTGCCAGACCAGAAGTGGCCCAAGACTAATGCGCCAAATCGGGTATCTCCGCGGGCGTACCCCTTAGACCTACTGGGGCCATGTGCGAGTCGACTTCCTCCGCTGGTTGGACCATGCCCTATTAATTGGTGTGATGATGACCTAAAATACGCAACTAACGTCTGCCGCTATGTCCAAAATGGACCAGGTACAGCAGAGCAGGTCATAGGCGCCGTGAAGGTTATGAAACAATAGTTGCACCTACGGACGGGAAGACCGCCCGTCTCTCTCTCGTTGTGACATGTGTCAGTGTGACCACGGGCAGACGGCTGGGGTCCCGTCTGCTCAAGAGGCCGCGTTCCGGGCGCACGGCGCCGCGTGATGCTCGCGCGGTGCCCGAGGGGTATGCGTGTGTTGTAGTACGTTAGTATGCGTTGAATGTGCGCCTGTAAACCATCCGTCTCGCGTGCATGGACATGGATATTTCGGGTGCGTGGTTCCGCCTTGCCGGGAGGGAGCTACGTTTGCGTTGCGGGGGCTTCTTGTCAATTGCGTCGCCGCGAAGTCAGGGGCGCTCCGAAATGCGAAGGGCTGACCATCGTGGGGGTTTTGGTGGGTAAAGATCCCACATGATCCAGCCCCCCCCCCCACACCTAGAGAGCCGAGTGTTTGTGGAAGATATCCCCTCGTTCAAGAGGGGGATATCTTCAACCTTGTGCTTTACACAGCATCGCGGCGGATTTCTGTAGTCCACAGCGCTCTAGTATTTTCTGCTTGGCTCTCGGGAGGACGGAACTAATGGCTTCGCCAAGATAGGTTGCAGTAGGCTACGTTAGCAGTGGTTAGGTTCGGATATCGACGACTTTGCTGCTGTACACTGCGATTTTATGGACTTCTGCGCTCTACTACCCACTGTTTTGCACCACTTGGCTTCTTGGTAGTCAGCAATACCGGCCGCGGTGGATAAGGTTCAATCAGATTACGTTTGGCTGTGTCGGCCTATTTTGGGTTAGTTTAGGGTAACCTTGACCTTTGCGCTCGACGCTGCGATTTTATGGACTCCTGGGCTCTACTCTGCTCTGTCATATTCTGCTTGTCTCTGTGGACGCCAGCTATATAGGTCGAGGCTCGTTAGGTTGTGCTATGTTTCGTTTGGTTATGTTAGGTTAGGCTAGGCATGGTCAGCATATCTTTGACTTTTGTGGTGTACACTGCTATTCGGAGGATTTCTGAACTCAAGTGTACTCTTGTATGCTCTGCTTGGCTCAATCGAGGCCAGCAATGGTGGGCTCCACAGGATGGATTGATTTAGGTTACGTTTAGTTTGGCTACGTTAGTCCAGGTTAGGCTTGCATAGTTTTGACTTCCATGGAATACACTGCTATTCGTTGAATTTTGGTGCCCTACTGTGCACTGGCATATTCTGCCTGCCACTCTCGAGGCCAGCAATAGTGATCTCCGCTTGTTACGTTTAGTTAGTCTACGTTTGGTTATGTCAGGTTAAGACTGGAAAGGTTAATGCATCCTAGACGATTGTACTGTTCGCTGCTCTTTGAAGGCTTTCTTCGCTCTGCTGTGCCCTAGTGTACTCTACTTGACTCTGGGGTAACAAGCAATTGTGGTCTCGGCATGTTAGGTTAAGATAATCTGCGTTTGGTTATATTACGTTTGAACATGTTAGAATAGTGTAGTTGTGACTTTTTCGCTACGCACAGATTACGGCATATTTCCGCGTTGTACATTGCTCTACTATTCTCTTCTCGATTCTGGGGTGACCAGGAACAATGGTCCAGGCACGTTAGTTTGATTTATTCTACGTACGGCTATGTTACGTTTGGCTTGAGTCGGAGGCAATAGCATTGACTTTTGTGCTGTATACAGCTATTCGGTGAGTTTCGGCGCTACACAATGCTCTATTATGCTCCGCTTGACTCCGGGGAGGCCAGCAATCGTGGCCCGATGCGTTATGTCCAGTAAAGCTACGTCTGGTTAGGTTAGCTCAGGTCTGGTTAAATTAGGAGATCCTTGACTTTTGCGCTTTACACTGCAATGCGGCTAATTTCGGCGTTCTACTGTGCTCTAGCATATTCTGGCTGGCTCTGCAGAGTTCCGGAATAATGGTGTAGGTGCTTTAGGTCGAGTCAAGTTACGTTTGGTTATGTTACGTTTAGTTAGGTCTGGCTAGGATAGGTTTGACTTTTGCGCTGTAAGCTGCTATTCGGTGAATATCTGCTCAGGACAGTGATCTAGCATGCTCTGCCTGGCTCTCGTGAGACCGGAAATAGTGGCCGCGTAGCGTTAGGCTGCGTTAAGTTACGTTTGGTTCGTTTCGATTTGTTCGGGACAGGTTAGGATATCTTTGACTTCTGTTCTGTACACTGCAATGCGGTGCACATCCGTGCCCTACTGTGGTCTAGTATGTTCGGCTTGGCTCTGGGGATTTCAGTATTGAAGTTATCGGCACGTTTTTCTGAGTTAGGTTACGTTCGGCTTTATTACGTTTGGATTGGTTAGGATACGGTAGCTCGCAGTTTTGTGATATACACTGCTATTCGCTGGATTTCCACGATCTACATAGCACTGCTGCACTTTGCTCCACTACCGGGTAGCCGGCAATAGATGTCGCCGCAAGTTGGGTTGAGTTAGGTTACGTTCGGTTTGGTTAGGTTTCGTTGAGTCAGGTTTGGGTTGTTACTTCTTTTGTGCTACACACTGCTTTTCCATGGACTTCTGCGCTCTTCTCTGCTCCGTCGGTATCTGATAGTCTATGTGGCGCCAGGAGTAGTGCTCTCGGCAGGTTGTGTTGATTTATGTTGCGTTTTGTTAGGTTAGGTTTGGTTAGGCTTTGTTAGGCTTGGTTTGGATAGCTTTAACTTTTGCGCTGCACACTGCTGCACGGACGATTTAAGAGGTCTACACAGCTCTGCCATGAGCTGTATAGCTCTCTCTCGATGCCAGCAACAGCGGTCGTGGCTCGTCAGGCTGTGTTCCGTAACGTCCGCTTATGTAACGTTTGGTTATGCTAGGACAAGATAGATTTGACGTTTGTGACATAGACTGCTCTTCGGTGAGTTCCTGCGCCCTTCTGCAACCTAACACTCTCTGCTTTGAAGTGCGAATGCCAGAAGTAGAGCCTTCCGCGAGTTAGGTTGGGTTATGTTACATTTGGATAGGTTAGGTTTGTTTGGGTTATTTTAGGATGTCTTTGACTTGCGTGATATGCGCTGCAATTCTATGGACCTCTGCTTCGCTCTGCGGCGACAAGAAATAGTATTCTCCTCGCGTTTCGTTTAGTTAGGCTACGTTCCATTAGGTTCGGTTTGGACTCGTTGGGACAGAATAGCTTTGACTTACGTGCTATTCACTGTTTTACCGTGGATTTCTGCGCTCTACATTGATCTACTACGCTCTGCTCGGCACTCGATGTGGCAGCAATGGTGGTCGTTGCACGTTAGGTTGTGTCAGATTACGTTTGGTTAGGATAGGGTACGTTGTGTTGGGTTAGGATATGTTTGACTTTTGCGCTACACACTGCTATCCTATAGACTTCTGCATTCCTCTGTGTGCTACCACACGCTGCTTGTCTCTGTGGACGCCAGAAATAGTGCCCTCGGCACGTTAGGTTGTGTTATGTACGTTTGTTTTTGTTAGGCCTGGCTACGCTTGGTTAGGGTAGCTTTGACTTCTGCACTGTACACTGCTATTCGGAGGATTTCTGCGCTACACTGTGCACTATTATGCGCCGCGTGGCTCTCGGGAGGCCAGCAATAATGGTGTTGGCTCGTTGGGTTGAGTTATGCTGCGTTTTGGTAGGTAACGTTTGGTTAGGTTAGGATGGGGTTTTTTCGACATTTGAGGTATACACTGCTACTCGGCGGATGTCTGAGCTCTTCTCTGCTATATGCTGCTCTGCCTAGCTCTGGGGAGGCCAGCAATGGTGGTCGCGGCGCGTTAGGTTGAGTCAAGCTACGTTTGGCCATGTTAGGATACGTTATGTTAGGTTAGGGTAGCTTTGGCTTTTGTGTTGTACGCGGCTATCCGTTGGATTTCTGCGACCTGCTGTACTCTAGTATGCACTGCTCGGCTCTCGATAGGCCAGCGATAGTTTTCGCGGCGCGTTTGGTTGGGTTAGGTTACGTTTAGTTATGTAAGGTTGGACTAAGTTTGGTTTAGTTTTCGCGGCGCGTTTGGTTGGGTTAGGTTACGTTTAGTTATGTTAGGTTGGACTAAGTTTGGCGAGGATGGCTTTGAGTTTTGCGCTATACTCTGCCATTCGGAGGATTTCTGATCTCTACTATGCTCTAGTACATTCTGCTTGTCTACTGGAAGCCCAGCAGTATTCATCACGGCACGTTAGGCTGATTTAGGTTGCGTTCAGGTATGTTACGATTGATTATGTTTGGACAGGGTGGCATAGACTTTTGTGCTATACACTGCCATACGGAGGTATTATGTGCCCTATATTGCTCTACTGTGCTCTGCTCGGATCTCATGAAGACAGCAATAGTGGTCACTACACGGAAGGTTGTGCTACAATACGTTCGGTCGGGGTTGGGCTTCGTTCCGTTGGGATAGGCTAGTTTTAATGTTGGTCCTACACACAGCCATTCCATTGACCTCTGCGCTCTGCTGTGCGCTATCACACACTGCTTGTGTCTATGGACGGCAAAGAGTAGTCGCGGCAAGTTAGGTTGTGTAACGTTCTGTTCGTTTAGGCTACTTTCCATTTGGTGTGTTTGGGATTGCTGTGTCTTTTGTGCTATACGCCACTGTTCGGTGGATTCCTGAGCTCCACTGTGCTCCAATATTCTCTGCTTGGCTATGGCGATGCCGGCAATAGTGGTCTCGGAACGATTGTTTTATTTAGGTTACGTTTGGTTTGGTTAGGTTACGTCAGGTTTGGTTAGGATTACCTAGACCTAACCTAGGCGTGGTAGTGCTGGCTGTCGGCGTGGATGTCGCTAACGCCTACAACACCCTGCCATGGGCCGTCATACTGTATGCCCCGTTGTACCACAGGGATCTCCAATAGATGATGGCGGTTTTCGTCGTCCATTTGGCGGAGCGCTCGATCGAATATCACGGACGGGTACCGGCCGCCGTGCGGGCAACGATCTGCGGGGTTCCATAGGGATCAGTACTTGGGACGATACCCTGGGACCTCGCGTAAGACGCTATACTGCGCAATCCGCTGCTCCGCGTCCTGAGCCTGACGCTTTACGCGGATGACACGCTGGTGGTCACCACCGGGTCGAGACGGGACGAGACCACGCTGCGCGCGGAAAGCGGCGTAGCCTTCGTCGCGAAGAGCATCCGGCGGCTGGGGCTAAGTTTCTCCCCCGAGGAGCCCGAGGCTATGTGGTTTTGCCATCGGTCCCGCGGGAAGCCGCCTCAGTCCCGGATGCGCGAGGGGAACGTTGTGGTTGACGTACGGCGCGGATGAATTTTCACGGTAACGTCCATGATAGCCGCTGGAGGTTCACGCCGGGAAGGGATGGCATTGGCGCTGTGCCACCTGCTCCACAACCTGGGTGTTAAAGAGGGGAGAGTGCTCCACCTCTACACGGGAGACGTTCGCTCGGTGGCCCTTTACGGTCCTTCGATCTGTGCGAACGATCTGGTCGCTAGTCAGCGCAGCCGGGCGGTTCTCCGACGAGTCGCTCTCGGGATGGCGATCAGTGTCGCGCGATTACGGCAAGATTTCCCACGAGGCGGCGGTGGTCCTAGCGGGTGTTCCGCCTTTCTAACTGATAGCGGTGACGGAGGACCGTACCTACGGTCTCCTCCATCGCGGCGGCGGTGGTGCTTCTGAGGAAGGGGCCGTCTCGTTGAGGTGAAGAGTGCGACAGTCCGTGATAACCGCCTGGTGAGCTCGGCTAAGGATGACGAGCAGCCGGATGCCCCGGACGTTCGGAGATGTGCTCCGCGTGTTGGATGCATGGGCGTGCAGCGGAAGCCGTCACACTTTCCGCCTGAGGCTGGTGCTAACCGGGCACGAGTGCTTCGGGTGTAACCTGTGTTGTATCGGGCGGGAACGTGAGACCTTGTGTCATCACTGCGGGGAAGGGCGGCACGCAGCGCAACGCACGCCGGAGGAATGTCCGGCGTGGGCTCTCGAACGACGGACTCTATGTCGCGCTGTGGTCTTGGACACTTTTCTCTCCGTCGTCGTGGCGCGGATGACGGAGTACTTAGGTGCGTTTCGTGCGGTGGCTTCCTTCTGCGAGGAGGCTATGTTACAGAAGGAGGCCACGGAGGGAGCCCGCGAGCGTAGCGCGTGCTCTTCGCGCGTAGGGCGGAGGATGCTGCGAGCGCGGCGCTAGTTCGCGCCGCGCGCCCTTCAGGATGAGTTAACGCGTTAGCCCCCCGCCATCGCAGGCGTCACTTTACCAACGGCAGCGGCCATGGGGACCTACGGTTGGATCTCCTAGCCTTACCAGATCTGAAGTGGCCCAACAGTAATACGTCAAATCGGGTATGACCCCGGGCGTTACACTGAAGCCTACTAGGGCCATGTGCGGGATGACTTCCTCCGCTGGTTGGACCATGCTCCCTTCATTGGTATGATGATGACCCAAAATTGGAAACCAACATCTGCCGATGTATCCAAAATGTACCAAGTTCGGCAAAGCAGCGTGTAGGCGCGGTGAATATTAAGAAACGATAGTTGCCCCTACGGACGGGGAAACCGTCTCTCTCTCCCGTTGCAACCTTTGTCAGGGTGTCTACCGGCAGACGGATGGGGGCCCGCCTGTTCAAGTGACCGCGTTCCCGGGGCGAGGGGCTGCGTGACGTTCGCGCGTGGGCCGAGGGGTATGCGTGTGTTGCAGTGCTGTGGTATGCGTGATGTGTGCACCTATAAACGATCCGTCTGGCGCGCATGGTCAAGGACATATCGGGGGCGAGATTCCGAAGCGCCTGGATTGATCTACGGTTGCGCTGCGGGGGCGTCTTGGCAATTGCGTCGCCGCGAAGTACGGGGCGCACCGAAATGCGAAGGGCTGGCCATCGTGGGGCTTTTGGTGGGTAAAAATTCCGCGTAACCCTTCCCCATCGCCTGGGGTGGCCGGGTGTATGTAGAATACATCCCCTCGTGAAAAAAGGGGATATTTTCTACCCCGTGCTTTACACAGAATCGCCGCGGATTTCTGTGGTCCACAGCGCTCTAGTATATTCTGCTTGGCTCTGGGGAGGACAGAAGTAATGTCCTCGCCAGGAGAGGTTGCGATAGTCAACGTTTGATTGTGCTTCGTTAGCAGTGGTTAAGTTTGGATAGCTGCGACTTTGCTGCTGTACCCTGCGATTCTATGGACTTCTGCGCTCTACTGCACTCTATTACGCACCGCTTGGCTCCTTGGAGGCCAGCAATCCCGGCTGCGGCACGTTAGGTGCAGCCAGACTGCGATTGTGTGTGTCGGGATATTTTGGGTTAGTTTAGGGTACCCTTAACTTTTGTACTCGACGCTGCAATTTCATGGATTCCTGAGCTCTACTGTGCTCTGTTATATTCTGCTTTTCTCTGTGGACGCCAGCAATATAGGTCGAGGCGCGTCAGTTTGTGCCATGTCACGTTTCGTTATGTTAGGTTAGGCTGGACTTAGACAGCACATCTTTGACTTTAGTGCTGTGCACTGCTATTCGGAGGATCTCTGCGCTCGATTGTGCTCTACTACACCCTGCATGGTCCTGGTGAGGCCAGAAGTAGTGGTCGTGGCACGTCAGGTTGAGTTAGGTTACATTCTGCTAGGTTAGATTATGTTAAGTTTGGTAAGGGTGGTTTTTACTTTCGTTCTATACACTGCTATTCGGTGGATTTCTGCGCTCTACTGTGCTCTAGTGTATTCTGCTTGTCTTCGCGGAGGGCAGCAACAGTGGTCTCGACACGTTTGGTTTAGTAATGATTCGTTTGGTTATGTTATGTTTGTTTGGTTAAGGTATGGATAGCTATGTCTTTCGTGTTATACACCATTATTTGGTGGAAATCTGCCATATACTTCGCCCTAATACGCTCTGGTCGTATGTGGGGTCGACAGCAATAGTGTTCGCGGCAAAATAGGTTGAGATAGGTTTGTTCGGTTAGATTAGGTTAGGCTACGCTTGGTCAGGGTGGCTTTGACTTTTATGTTATACGCCGCTATTCGGTGGATTTCGGCGTTCTACTGTGATCTAATATGTTCTGCTTGACACTGTGGCGGCCAGCAAGGGAGGTCTCGCATCGTTATGTTTAGATATTCCACGTTTGATTAGGTTAGGCTTTGTCAGGTTATGTTAGGTCATCTTTGACTTTTGCCCAATACACTGCTATTTGGTCGGTTTCTGGGCTCTACTGTGCTCTAGTATATTCTGCTTGGCCCTGAGGTGGCTAGCAATTGTTGCCTCGGCACGTAGGCTTGAGTTATGTTGCGTTTGATTGGATTATATTTGGAGAAGTTATGAGAGGTTAGCTTGGTCTTTTGTGCTGTACACTGCTATTCGGTCGATTTGTACGCCCTGAGTTGCCCTTCTGTGCACTGCTGGACTCTTTGGAGCCCAGTAATGGTGGTCCCGTGCCGTTTTGTCTAGTCAGGCTACGTTTGGCTACGTTACCCTTGCTTCGGTTAAGTTCGGATGGACACGACTTTCGCGGTACAAACTGATATCTGGTGGATTTCGCCTCTCTACAGTGGTTTAGTATGCTCAGCTTGGCACATGGGAGGCCAGCAATAATATTCTCGGCAGGTTATGTTGAGGCACGTAACGTTCGGCTACGTTAGCTTAGGATACGTTTGGTTAGGGTAGCTCCTACCTTTGTGCTACGCACAGGAAGGGGGATTTCTGCGCTCAACTTTTCTCTAGTATGTTCTACCTGTCTCTGAGAAGAGCTGCAGTAATGGTCCCGGAATTTAGGGTTGAGTTAGATTACGTTCGTTTGACTTTGCGGATGCAAGCAGTGGTGGCCTCGGTACGTCCGGTTGAGCTATGCTGCGTTGGGTTTTGTTAGTCATCATTAGGTTTAGATAGCTTCGACTTTTGTGGTATACACTGCTATTCGGTGGATTTCTGCGCTCTACTCTGCTCTACTTTACTCTGCTCGTCTATGGAGGGCCAGTAATAGTGGTCTCGGCGCAATATGTTCTATTATGCTTCGTTAGGTTAGGTTATGTCCGAATGGGTTAAGTTCGAATAACTTTGACTCACGTGGTGTACACTGCAGTTCGGTGGATTTCTGCGCTCTGCTGTATTCTGGCACATCCTGCTTGGCACTGGGGAGGCAAGTAATAGCGGTCTCGGCACGGTATGTTTAATTAGACTCCGTATGGTTATGTCACGTTTGGATAAGTTCGAATGGGATAGCTTAGACTTTTGACCTATACACCGCCACTCGGTGGATTTCTGCTTTCTAGATTGCTCTAATATACTCTGCCTGACTCTGGGAAGGCCAGCAATACTACTCACGGCACTTTATGTTGAGTTAGTCCACGTTAGGTAATGTTAGGTAAGGACATTTTGGGGTAGTGTGTCATACACTTTTGCGTTATACACTGCAATGAGGAGGGTTACTGTGTTCTACTGTGCTCTATTATATTCTGCTTGTCTCTGGGGGGGGGGCATTAACAGTGGTCTCGGCACGTTTGGTTGCGACAAGATACTTTCGGTTTTGTTACGTATGGTTACGTTGGGATAGGGGAACGTGGACTATTGCGCAATCCACTGCGATTGGATGGACCCCTGAGCTCTGCGCTCCTCTGATATGATCTACTAGTCTCTGGGGACGGCAGCAATAGTGTCCTCGGCACGTCAGGATGAGTAAGGATACGTTTGGTTAAGTTACGTTTGGTCGGGTTATGACAGGATAGCTTTGCTTTTTGCGCTATACACTGCTATACGGTTGATTTCTGTGCACGGCTGTCCTCTATTGTATTCTGCTTGCCTCTGGGGAGAACAGCAATAGTAGTCTCGGCACGTTAGGTTGTGGCTACGTCGTGCTTGGTTATGTTACGTTTGGTGAGGTTAGGATCGTATAGTTTCGACATCTGTGCTATAAACTGCTATCCCCCGATTTCTGCGCTACACTGGGTTCCAATATATTTTGCTTGGCTCAGGGGATGCTAGCTGCAGTGGTGGCGACTTTATGTTCAGTCATGCTACGTTTACTTATGAAAGGTTGTGCCAGGCTATGTTAAGTTATCCTCGACATTTGTAACGTACATTGCCTTTCGGTGTATATCTGCGGTCTAGGTTGCTCTCCTGTAATCTGCTGTACACTGGTGAAGCCAGTAATAACGGCCCCGGCACGTTAGTTTGATGTAGGCGAAGTTTGGTTATTTTACGCTTTGTCAGGCTAAAGGAGGATAGCACTGACTTTTCTGCTGTACACTGCCATTCGGTGGACTTCCGCGCTATACTGTGCCCTAATTTGGTCTACATGGCCCTGGGGAGGCCAGCGATGGTGTTCCAGGCATGTTAGGTTGTGTCAGGTTACGTTTGGTTAGCTTACGTTTGTTTGGGTTAGGTCTTGGTAGCTTCGAATTTCATGGCATAGACTGCTCTTCCGTGGATCTCTGCCCTCTACTGTGCTCTAACATGTTGGGCTTGGCTCTGGGAGGGACAGCAACAGTGGTATCGGCACGTTTCGTTGAGTTATGCTACGTTCCATTGGATTAGGTTAGGTTAAGCTCGGTGCGGTTAAGTTAGTCTTTCGTGCTACGCACTGCTGTTTGGAGTACCTCTGAACTGGGCTGTGCTCTACTGTATTATGCTTAGCCCTGGGAATATCACCAACAGTGGCCGCGGCATGTTACGTTGTGTTAGGCGTCGTATAGTTATGTTATGTTAGCCTGGGTTCTTCTGGCTAGGTATGACATTTGTGCTATACACTTCGATAGTTTCGATGTCTGCGCTCTGCTGTCCGTTGGTAAATTCTGCTCGACGCTGCGGGGGCCAGCAATAGGGACCTCCTCGTGTTAGTTTGTGTTCGTTTCCGTTTGTATATGTTACGTTTGGTTAGGTTAGGACACGATAGTTTAGACTTTTGTGCTATGCACAGCTCTCCGCGGATAACGGCGCTCTACTGTGTTCTAATATTTCTGCTTGACTGTGGCAAGGTCAACAAGAGTGGTCTCCGAACGTTAGATTGGGTTATGTTAAGTTCGGTTATGTAAGGATACGTTAAGCTCTGTCCGGTTACCTTCGACCTTCGCCCTGTGCTCTGCTGTACGGAGGATTTCTGCGATCTGCATGGCTCTCTTATACTCTGCTCGACTATGGGTAGGCGATTAATAATTGCCGTGGCACATTAGGTTGTGTTAGGTTACGATTGGTTAGGTTAGGTTAGGTTTGTCTGGCTGGGTTGTCTTCGACTTTCGTGCTGTACACAGTTATTCGGTGGACTCCTGTGAACGACTGTGCTCTATTACATTCTGCTTGGCTCTGGGGATGGCAGGTGCTGTGGTCGCAGCACGATGCACTGAGATATGCTACGCTTGGTTGTATTAAGATAGGTCAGGATAGGTAAAGATATATCCGACTTTGGTGCTATTCACTACAATGCGGTGGATTTCTGCCCACTACTGTGCTCTAGTACATTCTGCATGTCTTTGCGGATGCCAGGAATAGTGATCTCGTCATGTTTTGATGAGTTAGGTTTCGTTCCGTTGAATTAGGTAAGGTAAAGCTCGGTCAGGTTAACAAAGTCTTTCGCTCTAGACACTCCTGTTTGGAGTATTTCCGCGCTGTACTCTGCTCTACTGTATTATGCTCAGCCCTGGTAATGCCACCAATAGCGGCCGCGGCACGTTACGCTGTGGTAGGCTACTTAGGTTTGGGCTGTGTCAGGTTGGGTTCGATTGGATACATATGGCCCTTGTGCTGTACACTGCTACTCTATGGATTTCTGTGATCCACTATCCTATAGTAGGTCCTGCACCGCTCTGGGCAGGCCAGATATAGTGCTCGGGGTTCGTTAGTTTGAGTTACATTTCGTTTATTTGTGTTAAGGTTAGGCACATTAGGACAGGACAGCGTTGACTTTTTGCTATACACTGCCATTCGGTGGGCTTCTGCGCCCTAATGTGCTGTAGTATGCTCTGTTTGGCTCTGGGGTGGCCAGCAATAGTGGTCTTGGCACGCGAGGTAGAGCTATGTTATGCATGGCTCTGCTAGGTTGGGATACGTTTGGTTAGTATAGCTTTGACTCTTGTGTTATACACTGCTATTCGTTCGACACCTGTGAAATGCATTGCTTTACTATCATCTGCTTGTCTCTGGGGAGGCCAGCAATAGAGTTCGTGTTACGTTCGGTTCAGATAGGTTACGTTTGGTTGGGTACGGTTTAAATTGGTTTGCATAGGGTGGGCTTGACTTTTGTGTTACACGCAGCTCTTCGATGGATAACGGCGGTCTACTGTGCTCTAATATCCTCTACCTGGCGCTGGGGAGGCCAGAAATATTGGTCTCGGCACGCTAAGTGCAGTTAGGCTGCGTTTGGTTAGGTTACGCTTTGATAGGTTAGGAGGGGATAGCTAAGACCTTTGTGCTGTACACTGCTATATAGTGGATATCTGCTACCTATTCTGATCAAATGCTCCAAGATTTGCTCTGGGAATTCCAGAAATAGCGGCCGCTGCCCGTCGGCTAGTGTTAGGTTGCGTTAGGTTGGGTTACGATTGTTTGGGTTATGTCTGGACATCACCAACTCTCGTGCCGTACACTGCAATCATAGGGACCTCTACGCTCTGCTCTCCGCTAGCATGCCCTGCCTGACGAAGGAGAGTCCGGCAATGGTTGGCTGGGCACGTTTGGTTGGGATTGGTTACGTTTGGTTAGGTTTGGTTTTGGTCAGGTTAGGTTAGTGTATCCTCCACTTTTCTGCTTTAAACTTCAACGCGGCGGCCTTCTGCGCTCTGCGGTGCTCTGCTGTACTTTGCTGGACTATCGGGAGGGCAGTAATAGTGGTCTCGGCACGTTTGCTTGGGTTAGGCTACGTTTGATTTGGTTATGTCTGCTTGGGTTGGGTTTCAATAGATTTGTCTTTCGAAGTATACACTGTTATTCGGTGAATCTTGGCGCTCCCCTCTACTCCAATATGCCCTGCTTGACTCCGCGGAGGCCAGCAATACTTGTCACCGCACGATGGGTTGCGTTCGATTACCTTCGGTTAGACTAGGTTATGCTAGGTTTGGTAGGGATATCTATGACTTTTGTCATATAAACAGCAACGCGGTGGGTTTCTGCGCTATACTGTGCTCTAGTGTATTCCGATTGGCTCCGCGGTGGCTAGCAATACTGTTCTCGTGTCGTTAGGATGAGATATGTTTCGTTTGGTTCGGTAAGGTTAGTCTGGGTTAGGCTAGGATATCTTTGACTTTTCTGCTGTTCATTGCCATTCTATGAGCTTCTGCGCTCTACACTCCTCTAATATGTCCTGCCGGGAGGTGGAGTGTCCCGCAATATTGGGCTCGTCTCGTTAGGTGTAATTAGTTTACGTCCGGTTTTGTTAGGTTAAGTCAGGTTGGGTCAGGATTTCCTTTATTTCTGTGCTATGCACTGCTATTTGGTGGCTTACTGTGATCTAGCGAGCTTCAATATATTCTGCTTGTCGCTGCGGAGGCCAGCAACAACTTTCTGGGCACGTTACGTTAAGTTAGGTTACGTTTGCTTATATCACGTTTGGGCATGTTATTATAGGGTAGAACTCACTTTTGTGCTGTAGACTGATGTTCGGTGGATTTCTGTGCCCTACATTCCTCTACTATACTCTGCTTGGCACTGGACAAGCCTGTGACGGTGGTATAGGCACGTCAGGTTGAGTTAGGCAACGTTTGGTTAGGTTACGTTTGCTTGCGTTATGTACGGATCGCGACGTCTCTCGTGGTATACGCTGTTCTTCGGAGCGTTTCTGCGCTCCACTGTGCTCTATTACATACTGCTTGGCCCTAGGGAGTCCAGCAGTGGTGTCCGCGGCTCAATACATAGAGTCAGGCTTCGTTTGGCTCGGTTACGTTTGTTCGGGTTAGGTGCGGATGGCGTCGACCTTTCTGCCATACACTCCGATTCTGCGGATTTCTGCGCTCTACTCTCCTCTAGTATGTTCTCCTTCGTTCTGAGAAGGGTAGCAATAGAGGTCTCGTCACGTTAGGAGTGGTTATGTTTCGTTTGGTTAGATTAAGTTATGGTGGTTTTGACTTTTGTGCTGTACAATGTTATACTGTGGACATCTGCGCTCTACTGCGCTCTAATATGTTCTGGTTGGCTCCAGGAAGGCCAGCAGAAGTGGTCTGACCAAGCTAGGTTGAGTTCTGTAACGCATGGCACGGCTGGATTGGGATAGGTTTGGTTATGATAGCTTTGATTTTGGCGCTATACACTACTATTCGTTCGATATCTGTGCACAGCAATGCTCTACGAGCATCTGATTTTCTCTGGGGAGAGCAGCAATGGTGGTCGTGGCTGGTTTGGTTTAGTTAGGTTACGTTCGGCCTGGTTAGGCTAGTTAAAGTTTTGTTGGTGTGGCTCCAACTTTTATGCTTTACACAGCTATTCGGTCGATATCTGCACTCTGCGTAGCTCAACTACCATCTGCTTGCCTCTGCGGAGGCTTGCAACAGTGGTCGTGGCACGTTTGGCTGGGTTAGGTTACGTTTGGTTAGGTAAGGTTTGGATGTGCTTGGATCGGACAGTTTTGACATTTGCGCTGTACATTGCTATTGTGTGGCTTTCTGCGCCATACTGTTCTCTAATACGCCATGCTTGTCGCTGCGGAGTCCAGCAACACTGGTTTCGGCACGTTAGGTTCAGTACGGCTGCGTTTGGTTACGTCACGTTTGGTCAGGTTACGTTTGGCTAGGTTGCGGTGGGATAGCTTCGATTTCTAAACTATACACTGCCATTCGGTGGATTTTTTGCGCTTTACTGTGCTCTAATATGTTGTGCTTGGCGCAGTGGATGCCAGCAATGGTGGCCTCGGCACATTCGGTTGAGTCAGGCTTCGTTCGGCTAGGTCAGGTTATGTCAAGTTAGGCTATGTTATCTTTGAATTTTGTGCTTTGCACTTCAGAGCGGCGGACATCTGCACGCTCCTGTACTCTAGTATACTATGTTTTGCTCGGGGGGGGGGGGGGGGGGG